>NC_085029.1:14758928-14861428 GCF_963692335.1 Osmerus eperlanus
GAAGCACTCACCGTCAGATGCACGCACACACACACACACACAAACACACACACATACTGTTGACACATACAGAGTGAATACATGAACACACACCAACGCACGTACTGTACAAGCATGCGCGCACACACACGTACACACAGCAGCATCTCATGCCCTTCTACTCCAGGGAACAGAGTAGAGAGCCGTCAGTGTCCTCTAGGTGTGCGTACAATAGGGAAGCACTGTTGGGTTGAAGCAGGGTTAAAGTTAGGAGAAGGGCGTCATTCCACAGTGTATTGTTTCCTGTCAGCCTGGAGGACCTCTTTGTTATGAAGGGTCAATAAGATCATTCAGCATACTGTAGAGCAGCGTTTCCCAACCGGTGGGCCGTGGCCCACTAGTGGTCCGCTAGGGTAATACAGGTGGGCTACCAAACCAATGAAAACTAAAGTATGGAAAATGAATAAATATTTATATATACTGTTGGTAAATTATTATTAAAATGATTACTTATTTTAAAATGACATTTTGCCATTAATTCATCATAACCATTACGCTTGGCACGTTGACGAAAGACCAACTGACGTTTCCGCTTTAACTTGTACCCGCCCATTTCAGTCCACTATGCACGCATCACTTCCGCATATTGCACAAGGCAGGTCAACAACTTCTGGTAGCGAGCTGTTACGTTAGTTCTCAAATACAAAATGCCGTTTGTACGAGGAGTTAAGGTTGCCTTCCCAAAACAACAATCAACGATGTACATAGGAGTCTATGTTGTTGCCTTTCAATCTGTCTTGCTTGCAGCTTGCTTGCTAGTCATTAATGTTGACACACAAATAATTGATCTGTCATATTTCCTCAAATTATTATTTGGCTCCCGTGGTGTTGTTAAACATGTGTCATAAACGCAAATTAAGTGAACAGATGTGTTGGGCGGCCGCAAAAATATCGGAGCTAAACCAGTGGGCCGCAAAGTGGAAAAGGGCGGGAATGGCTGCTGTACAGGAAGAGGGCTTATCGCTGCCTGTTCTCGACACTGGGTCACATGATACTTTACTTCATTTCAAATACAAGCAAATACTGTTTCCTGTATTTGAAAGGATACTGTTTCCAGTAGTATTTGACCCAAGTGCCCTGAGCAGAGAGGATTAGAGTGTGATCCTTAACAGTGGTGATGAAGGAGAAAGCAGATTACTTGGTTATCAAAACATGACCTGATTTTAGCTCCTGTTTATTCCTGCCAACAGTAAACTTATTTGGTAAAAGTAGCTATGCAGCATCATTGTTAATGAGTCATTTTTTTACATACTGTGTTTCCTTCTAGTATGGGTTTGAGTAAGAGGAAGTACTAATGCCAGAAAATCTCAGAACGAGTATTAAAATCCTTGTGATTGTAATGTATTTATAATGCAATCTTGAGGATGATGATGATGAGGATGATGATGATGATGGTGGCTGTGTTGAAACCTCTCCTCCGTCTGCAGGTTTGAGAAGGGGAGGATCTACACCTATATCGGCGAGGTGGTGGTGTCGGTGAACCCCTACCGTGCCATGAACATCTACGGCCGTGACACCATAGAGCAGTACAAGGGTCGTGAGCTATACGAGCGCCCGCCTCACCTGTTCGCCATCGCCGACGCCGCCTACAAAGCCATGAAGCGGAGGAACAAAGACACCTGTATAGTCATCTCAGGTAACGAGCAGGCTTACCCACCACGCCAACCTCCCACCAACCACCAGCAGAACCACATTTGTATTTATTGCAGGATTAGTTGACTGAGTTTTGAATTGGAAATGTATGATGGTTAAACCTTTTACTTACATGAATCTAAGCATTGGTTGAACTTTGTTCTTAGGGAGGTGGGGGGATGGAGGGGTTAAAATGTGCAATGTCAATCAGTTTCAATTATTATTTCAGTGGCTTTTTTCACCCAACTGTTTTCTGTCTGGAGTAATATGAGATTCAAGGGTTGGAGAGGGAGAATATGAGTTGGGGAGAATTGATGGAGCTATATTTAGTTGAAAATAGCGGACCCCAATTGTGCTTCCTTCTTTCTAAGAAAACCCAGTGGCCACAAGCGGTGACAGCATTGTGAAACTATGTTGTTCTTGGAGGCGCCACCTGGTGGTGGAAAGGAGAAATGTATCTTTAAAACCTTGACAAAAGTCAAAGGGTTCACCCTACATTATATGGTTTTACAATGTACATGCACACATTTTTACAAATAAATCATGTGTGTATTGCAGGGGAGAGTGGAGCTGGAAAGACAGAAGCCAGCAAATATATCATGCAATACATCGCTGCTATCACCAACCCTAATCAAAGAGCTGAAGTCGAAAGGTGAGCCTATCTCGTCAATGTCCCCATGAATAATACTCTCAATATAACCCCAAGGTTAGGAGGGTAACATAAGACTATCAGGTTAAAAGTAGCTGAATATCTACAATTACGCCAGTAATGTTTCTACCAGCTAAAAAAACAAAAAAGCTCCAACATACATTCTAGGTCATGACACAGTGTGGGTTTTGAGGATGGTCGTATTGAGTATAAACAAGAGAAATACCGCATGAGAACTCGTTCTAGGAATTGAGCTCGTCTGAGGGGAGGGCAGTTAAGCAGGCGGAAGGGTCGCGAGGCAGGGGGTAATGGGGGTCAACCGGCAGGTCACACGCCAGAGAGGGAACCCCACCGACGGTCCAGAAGAACATGTGGAACTCGTCCAACACGGCTGGGGTGTAAGCTCCCAGCACCCCTCTGTAAGGACCTGCGTGCTGTTTCAATACAGATAGCATGTAATCGCACGGCTAGCCTTGCAGAGGTATTCCTTATCAGCCTTTCTTTTCATTCAGTTACTTATTATTGCAAGCCAAAGATCAAACGTCAGGCTTATGACACTTTAGAGCCTTTATTTGAAATATTTATGGTTTGTTTGTGATAACATCCGTGTCCTCGGTGAGCTCATTCTCGTGAGTAGAGGACATGTCTCATTAACTCTCCCTCAAGTCTCTCAGCCCAGGCCTCAGGGTCTGCCCTTGCAGGCAGGAAATTCTAGGGCTTTCCTGAAAGTGAAATTAATGGGATGGTCACAGCGGGTGGTGTGTGGATATGTATGGATGTGTGTGTGTGTGTGTGCTTGTTTAGGGGCCACAGGAGGCATTCTGCCCAGGGTTAGTAAGGGTCCAGGAGTCCATGGCCTGGCCTGACACTAGACTACATAAATCTCCCTCATTGAAGCCTAGTGGATGTGTGTTACTGCCGTGTATGGATGCATAGTGTAACTTTCCAAACAAAGTGCAGGTCAGACCCAGAGGAGACTCTGAATGAGAAATAGTTGCACTGTAAGCTATAAAGACCCAGTCTTACATGGCAACAATTTCATTGTTCCTCCAGACAGGAATCTGTTTTACTGTCTTGGTATTCACCCCCATGACTCCCAGACTTTATTGTTTGTTGTTTCACTACTGGGTAGGCATCAGCTGATCTGGCTGTTAATAGGTGCCAGAGGAGCTGTAACAATAAGTGAGGTGGGGGTGTGTGTGTGCGTGCTATACAGGGTGAAAAACATGCTGCTGAAATCCAATTGCGTCCTGGAGGCCTTTGGGAACGCCAAAACCAACCGCAACGACAACTCCAGCCGCTTCGGCAAATACATGGACATCAACTTCGACTTCAAGGGAGATCCCATCGGGGGTCACATCAGCAACTACCTGCTGGAGAAGGTAGGGGGCGCTGGGGACGGGCTCTTGTTGTCATTAGGAAGGCGTGAGTAACTGATCATATTTCCGTGTTGACTCATGTCGGTCTGTGTGTGTGTGTCATCTCTGTCCATCAGTCCAGAGTGATCGTCCAGCAGGAAGGAGAGAGGAGCTTTCACTCCCTGTACCAGGTGTGTGCTCCAGGAGAGAGGGTGCAGCAGACTCGCCGTGCGATGAGTCAGCCACACACAGCTCGTCTGTGTGGGAAGCAAAACAAGCCGCTATGCAGACCAGATGGACTGTAGGCTTGTGTTGATCACGACTTCATGAGACCACACGGACTCTGTCATGCTGCATTACAAAGTGTTCTTATTTGTGTAATACCTACAGTACATCAGTGTCTCTAAACCCAGGCCCATTTGTCCTATATTGTAATGGTCCTATTATATGGGGTGTCTGGGTCTGCCTGCCCTCATTCCTACAAGCACACTGTCTACCTTTTGGATTTTTGTACTCCACTAACACGCTCAGATTTAGGTCACTGTCTGTTTCTTTTTTGTCCTTGAGTTTCCGTGTGTCAGCAGCACTGACTGTGTGTGTGTGTGTGTGTGTGCGTGTGCGTGTGTGTGTGTGTGTGTGTGTGTGTGTGTGCGTGTGTGTGTGTGTGTACTTGTTCTCTCCAGCTGGTTAAAGGTGCCCCCGACTCCCTACTGCGATCTCTGCATATTCAGAAGGACGCGACGGCCTACAACTACATTAAAGTTGGCGGGCAGGTTAAGGTACCACACTCTCTCTCTCCTCGTTCTAACGCCCCTCGACAGAGTGAGTGAGAAGATGAGAGGTGCCCGGCGGGGGGGGGAGGAGTGTCCACATGCTCCGTTTAGCGAGAACACATAGGGAGTCAGGTGGCTGAGCGGTTAGAGAATCGGGCTAGTAATCAGAAGGTCGCTGGTTCGATTCCCGGCTGTGTCAAATGACGTTGTGTCCTTGGGCAAGGCACTTCACCCTACTTGCCTTGGGGGGGAATGTCCCTGTACTTACTGTAAGTCGCTCTGGATAAGAGCGTCTGCTAAATGACTAAATGTAAATGTAATGTAAATGTAACACATGCTCGGCAGCTGTGCTCCTCGGGTTTAAAGTCTCGCCGCTTGCTGCCGTTTTTCTCACAATGCAAATTTGTGTCGGGAAAACGTGTGACACGATGGCATGACGTTCAACATCATCTGCAAGTTAGACGAGCCGAGCGCAGTTCTTGTCAGCTATTTAGTTCCAGCTTCTTACACTTTTTTAATGACAGCATCTGGGTTTGGCTGCTGCAGCATGTTGAACTTAATGAGGGGGGGGGGGGGGGGACTTTGTAGCAACAAAAGGCATGACGTCATGGAATATGGCAGGCTCCAAAGAGCTGGAGTGTTTTGTACATTGTTTACCATGCTTCCATTTTTAGAACATCAGCCCATTCGTCTTGGGTGCCTCTATGGTAGTATAGGACTGAATTTGTTAAGTATGTTTGGCATCGTACAAAGAGTTCTGGTTTGTTGGAGAGGATGTGTGTGTTTGATGACAAATTACAGCCAGTGTTTTATAAATGAAAGTCCAAGTCACTTCCTATTGTGGTTTACAGTTGTTCTCTCTCTCACTCCCTCTCTCTGTCCCTCTCCTAGTCCAGCATTAATGACGGGGCTGACTTCAAAGCGGTGGCCGATGCCATGAAGGTGATCGGCTTCACAGGGGAGGAGATCCAGACTGTCTACAGGATCCTGGCCACCATCCTGCACCTGGTAACTGTCTGGAAGCTTCTAGCTGTCTGTCAGTCGGTCGGGCCCAGTACAGTAGCTGTACAGCAGAGTGACACGAATCCTGTTCAGATGGATCAAGCAAGGCTCGAACAAAACTCTTTATTTATCTCTGTCAGCTCACCCACCTGCTCCGTGCACCCCTGGCTCGCTGCAGTGCCAGTGTGTCTCTTAGCCCTTGTGTTATCTTCGGGTCATTCTGACCCATCAGTCATTGTGACCCACCGTCGTACTGTGCCAAATTTACCGCATATAAAAACAAAGTGAAGCATTTTCTTTTAACCGTTGGGCTGTCTCAGACCCCCCACATTGCAAAGGTTAAAAGAAAATTATTTGTATTTGTTTTTGTATTGGGTAAAATTGGGCAAACACAACGATGGTTCGTTATGAACCTTTGGGTCATGTGACCCGAAGGCAGCACAAGGGTTAACCTGTGTCCTGTGTCCCAGGGCAACATGACGTTCGGCGTGGACGGGGACGTGACTCTGATCGAGAACTCCAAGGTGGTGGTGGTGATCGGGGACCTTCTGGCCACCAAGGAGGAGAACGTGGAGAAGGCCCTGCTGTACCGCACCGTGGCCACCGGCCGCGACATCATCGACAAGCAGCACACAGCACAGGAGGCCGGCTACGGGCGCGACGCGCTAGCTAAGGTTGCTAACGCAGTTAGCTCAGCGGTGTTTTGCTCTTGACTAAACAGCCATGCCTTAGGGATTTAGAGGGGGTCTATTGTCTTTTACATTACATATGAAGAAAAGCTGCTACCTACAAGTTAAAGCATTATCTAGTCTCAAAGCACTTTTCTTGGCTGTAACCTATTTTGAACAATTGTATTTGTATTCTAGTATTTGTGAAGCACTTTGTGACCTGCTTCTTTGAAAGGTGCTCTACCAAATAAACGTTACCGACTTACCACTTGTCTTGGCGACCCGCAGGCGATGTACGAGCGTCTCTTCTGCTGGATCGTGGGGAGGATAAACGACGTGATCGAGGTGAAGAACTACGATGCCAAAGTCCACGGGAAGAACACGGTCATCGGCGTGCTGGACATCTACGGATTTGAGATCTTCCAGAACAACAGGTTAGGCTTCCAGAGGTTATAAAATACACACAGTATTGAAAGTATCCTGCAATGAGGATAGTTTACACTGGGCAAAAGTCACGGTACATAGGTACTACAGCTGACCTCTAATCTCTCCATCTCTCCATCAGCTTTGAGCAGTTCTGTATCAACTACTGTAATGAGAAGCTCCAGCAGCTGTTCATCCAGTTGGTCCTGAAACAGGAGCAGGATGAGTACCAGCGAGAGGGCATCCCCTGGAAACATGTACGGCCTCCTCTTAGTTCCTGCCCTCCTTTCACTTCCTGCTTGCTTGTGATAGGCTGTTTCAGTCCTCTTGAAAATGTATCCTTCCCTCTGTTGGTGTGATTTCTTATTGAACATAAAGGGATAGGTATAAAGCTGCAGCCAGTCCGGTCACATTAGAGTGGTGATTTTTTTAAATATTGTATGTAGTCAGAGTAG
Source organism: Osmerus eperlanus (assembly GCF_963692335.1). Lineage (NCBI taxonomy): Eukaryota > Metazoa > Chordata > Actinopteri > Osmeriformes > Osmeridae > Osmerus > Osmerus eperlanus. The sequence goes on from NC_085029.1 coordinate 14,765,928, forward strand.
CTAAATGGGGTCAACATCCATTTAGTGCTGACAGTGTATGTTGTGCTTAACTCCAATTCTCCTACTCTGTTTTTTTTCCCTCTCTGCCCCCCCCCTTCTCTCTGTCTCTCTCTCTCACCTCCCCTTCCTTCCTTCCTTCCTTCCTTCCTTCCTTCCTTCCTTCCTTCCTTCCTTCCTTCCTTCCTTCCTTCCTTGCTCTCTCTTTTTGCCTGGCTCAGATTGACTTCTTCAACAACCAGATCATTGTGGACCTTGTGGAGCAGCAGCATAAGGGCATCTTCTCCGTGCTGGACGAGGCCTGCATGAACGTGGGCAAGGTGACCGACGAGGTGTTCCTCCAGGGTCTCAACAGCAAGCTGGCCAAGCACGCTCACTACACCAGCCGCAAGGTACAACACCAGGTCCCCTCACTCCAGAACCATCTGTACTGTGTTCTGGAATCTGTTCTCTCCTCACAGAACATTTTCTTGCCTTTGTCTAAGTGCTTCGGTTATACTGGAGTCACATTGCTCTATGTCACCGTACTGGCTGGAAGTGACTCGTCTGTCAGTGAAATTGTAGCCGCTCACTTCCTGTGCCACAGACTCCACAAATCAATCATTGTTTTCCTGATGCAGGACACAGAGGTAATAGGAGAACACAGGGACATTAGTGAGATTACAACCAAGGAAAAGAGTGAGTGTAATCTGGTTTGTAGCAATTATCAGCTCCAGCAAAGTCACGGATGTGGTCTAACTGACACTAATGACCCTGTTCACCAGACAGACGTAAACAGATTTCGCTTCACATCTGATCCTGGCAGTCAGTTTCAGATGTCTGTGTTTACCAAGTGTAGCGTTACTTACCAGTGATCGACACTAGAGGGCAACAGTGGACAGAGGAATATTGCTCGTCTGACTCTGCACTTTAGCCCCTCAGGTGATGTCACTGCTAGTGGATGGGGGACTGTGGACTGGCATCTTGCAGAGCTGACAAGGGGGGAGAGGGAGAGAGGGAGAGAGGGAGTTCAGTGAGGAGGGCTTATACGAGGGAGACATCTTGAAATGTGAAACGGTGGACGGACGTGCTGTGTTTGTGTGAGATGTGGAGATCCGGAAAGGTCCAGACACGGGAGGCTGATGTAGAGACCAGGGAAGGACAGAGGGACTGGACAAGGGGGTGCATTACAACCTGGCAGCTTTCCCTTGCCCTCTTCCTGGAAAGTCCTCCTCATGCCATCAGCATAGACCAGGTGTGGGGTGGGTGTGTGACCCTCCAGCCAGGCCCACATGGACTAGATCCTAACACTGCCAGCGTAGGGCTGGTGGAGGCTTGTCCACAGAGCCTGCTACCCCCCACGCAGTGGGGTCTCCTGGACAGACAGGACAGAAAGGACAGCTGGAGACTAGGGGAGTCCTAGACAAGGAGGATCCAGTGCTAATGTCAAGCAAATCCACTTTATACCCTGGTTGGGTCCCTCATGTTTTGTCATATTTTTTCAGGATGGGTTTCTAAGAACGTAGGAGTAGACAGGATGGTTATTCATGTTCATTGTTGTGATGTTGCTACGAGCAGGGCTGTCTGGGAGAACGTTGCTGTGAGGAAGAGTGTTCCTGTTGAAACACTCTTTTCTGTTTCTGAGGAGAGGAGCGGTGCTCAGAGGCACATCTATCGTGCACCGAGGGATCTTGCCAGATGCACAGATTCCCCTCACTACATGCCCCGCGCTCGACAAGCACTCGGCTTCTGAAACTTTGAGAATGTTTATTGCTAGCAGGTTCAGGATGTGTGAAGGCTCTGCAGACTTCAAAGACCCCAGGCCATTTCTCAGCATCGCAGTTTCCACACTAACATGAAATCTCGTGTTGGTGTGGAAACGGGGAGGTGTGTGGAAACGGGGAGTGGGAGAGTTGGAAGAGGAAGTGAGAAAAAAGGGAACAGGGAGAAGACGAGAGGAAGACAAGAGGAAGTGTGAGAGCTTGAAATGGAGGGGGTGAGAAGAGAAAAACCTGTGAAGGTGAGATAGAAAAGGAAGAGATGCGAAGAGACGGGTGTTGCATATGAAAGCAGACGGAGAGCGCTGTGGAGGGGAATGTAGAGATGCTGAAGAGGGAGAGAGGGAGAGAGAGAGGGCAAGCTAGTGGGCGTGCAAGATGGAGAAAGAGTGGGAGAGAGGCAGCACCATCACACCGGATTAGCCTGTAATGAGAGCTGCGCTGTCTTGTCTGAAGTGATGCTCTCACTCGGCCGTGGCACCGAGTCCCGCCAGACAGCAGGGCCTTCTCGGCGCTCTCCTGACGGCTTGTCGCGTGCTGTACGCCACCAAACTCACACGCACATTTAGACACACTATCCGGTGTTATTCTCCCCTATGCACTTCAGACGTTCTGTCACTCTCACACACACACACACACAAACACACACCCACGCACGCACACACGGACTGTCCTGCCCCCAGCATAGGCCTCTCATCCCAGATCAGAGACGGGGAAACTGTGAAAAGCTTGATCAACGTCGGAGTCGGTCTCGTCTTTAAAAGCTCCTACACATCTCCACTTGTACGGCTGCTCTCTGAGTCTGGTGATGCATCTCTTTCATTGGCCTCCAGTCTTGTCAGGCCTGTTATGTATTAATCGCAGGCGTTTGAAGCCTGGGAGCTCCAGGCTTGTTTACACAGACCTTTTTCTTAGATGAAAGTGCGACAGGATGATAGGCTAGGACATTTAAAGTTAATTTTGTTTGTGCCTGAGTTTTCCACAGCGATGAAGGGGTGTCAGAAGTGGTCAGGAAGTGAAAAGAAGCCTCGTTCATGCAGGTCTCCCCAGACCCTCTTCCTCATCTGGTGGGGCAGCTTCTATCATTGTGTTGTCTCTGTGGAAATATCCCCGTCATCTTCCTGTGAACGCCTCACACAGTATCTATATCCCTTCAGTATCAAAAACACCCTGATGAAATCAATAATTATGCATGTTTTCATCACATTCGCAAGTTGTATTTCTGGTTATTTACATATTCGGGGCTTTGCACCACTTATTCCAACTGAAGTTTGTTTTTGCTCCCGGAAGCGCTACCTCTTTATTGCATGTACACCAGTGTTTCTGACCTACACTGCAGCGTTTGTGGATGTCTTCCTGCTTATCCCTACCATCCGCCCTGCTCGGCTGTTTCCTCAGGTCGCTTTGATCCTCCCAGATGTTTTTTTTTAAACTCTATAAATTATTTGCTGACACGGTTATTCCTGCTGGGAAGGCAAGTCACAGCAGCATCGATACCCTTCTCTTCCTTCTACCTCTCGCTCTTTCTCTCGCTTTCTTTCTCTCTCTCTTTCTCCTTCTTTGTCCCTCTCTCCTTCATCTCTCTCTCTCTCCCTCCATTGTTAACTGTATCTACCCTCTGAACCTGCTCTCTGCTCTTTCTGCACGTGCTTTGTTCAGGTGCTGATGCTGATGGTTTGTGTGTGTGTGTGTGTGTGTGTATGTGTGCGTGTGCCTGTACAAGTACTAGAGGCCGTATTGAGTGATCAAGCTTTCACAGCCCATGTGGTGGTGCCCGCAAATAAGGAGAATGGGCTGTTCATTAGCTAGAGTGAGCACAAGCTCTTGAGAGGCTGGGAGGACACTAACAGGGATGTGATTTAGAGGAGAAAGAGCTCCTCCCATCAGCACTCTGGTTTCGGATCCCTTTTAGGATCCGGGATGCATTTCATATCAGGTTTCGCCGTTTCCCGGTCAGTGAGACGTCTTGATTGGTGGTGGTGGTTTTGAGACAGCCAGAAGGTTACCCAGAGAGGCAGCGGAGGTTCTGATGCTCAACACCCAGCCAGCTGGAGCATGTGTGTTGCCTGGGAGGCGCTGGGTTCTAATCCCTCCTTCTGCAGGGCTCTGAGTGCGGTTGAGTGACAGGTTTGGAGCCCGTCGGGCCGGGCTGGCATCGCGGGGGCCTGTCCCCACAGGTGCCATCTGAGGCAGAGGGGAGGGGGAGAGAAGCACAGGTGGTGAGCAGGATGGCCGTTGAGGAGAGGAGAGACGAGGGAGGGATAGAGGGAGAGACAGAGAGAGGGAGGGAGAGAGGGAGGGAGAGAGGGAGGGAGGGATAGAGGGAGAGGGAGAGGGAGAGGGAGAGAGAGAGAGAGAGAGAGAGAGAGAGAGAGAGAGAGGGAGAGAGGGAGAGAGGGAGAGGCTACAGGGTGTGAACTGGGCAGGAGGATGAGAAACGGCAGGTGCTGAGGTGACAGCAGGGGTCTTTTTGTAAAAGCTGTCCACCCAGTTAAACACCAGGGTGTTAGAAAACACAAAGGCTTCTCATGTATACTACTGTATGTACACAGCAGCAGTAAGGTTGGACTGGCACATTTGGTTAGCAAACACTGCAAATGTGTACAATAGATTTTCTAATTCAAAACTCGGTGTTGCTGCGGATGAACAGGCAAATAGTCATTCATCTCATACTGAATGTGACACTGAACAAGGCCATACCATGTTATTGTAAGTGTTTGTGCAGTATGGTATTAATGGAATTTGGTGTAGCTCTTGTCTGACTGTCAGATAATGAAGTGTTTTTTCTACAGAATTGTAAATGTACTGAAAATGTAGATTTCTTTGTCAATATTCACATATTTATTCACCACTTGAATATACGTGAGTATGTTTGAGTTGGTAAATATGCTTGAAGATTCTTTCTCTTTGGCCCCTCCCCCTCCCTGCCTCTGTCCTCTGGGTACCTGGGAGGCTGCTGTCCTCAGCCCTGCCTCTCTCCTCTCATCTCTCTGTTTAATAAAAGAGGAATTTAGAGGCGTTAACACGACATGGTAACCGCTCCTCCTAATCCCTTTCTTTTTATTTTGTAGACACTGTCCATACATCTCTAACTCGCTCTCTCTCTCTCTCTTTATATGCTCCCAACTTCATTTTTTTCTCATCTATTGTTTTGGCCCTCATCCCTCCATCATCTTTTCCATTGTCCCTCTGTTCCTCAGCTTCCCTCATCCCCTCTTCTCCGGTCTTATCCAGTGTTTCAGACAGAGAGGGAGGTGCTAATAGTGTAGCTGGCACTGGCATTGTGTGTGAGGAGTGGCTCTGATTGTGTGTGAAAGATGAGGATGAGGACACTGAAGCTCACAGCAGACCCAATCTTACTGCCTCCATTTCTGCTATTCATGTCTGTTTCCATGTCTGCCACCTCGTCTGCCTGTCTCTGTCTGTCTGTCTTATATGTGTGCCTGTCTGTCTGTCTTATATGTGTGCCTGTCTGTCTGTCTTATATGTGTGCCTGTCTGTCTGTCTTATCTGTGTGCCTGTCTGTCTGTCTTATCTGTGTGCCTGTCTGTCTGTCTTATCTGTGTGCCTGTCTGTCTTATCTGTGTGCCTGTCTGTCTTATATGTGTGCCTGTCTGTCTGTCTTATCTGTGTGCCTGTCTGTCTTATATGTGTGCCTGTCTGTCTTATCTGTGTGCCTGTCTGTCTTATCTGTGTGCCTGTCTGTCTTATCTGTGTGCCTGTCTGTCTGTCTTATATGTGTGCCTGTCTGTCTGTCTTATCTGTGTGCCTGTCTGTCTGTCTTATCTGTGTGCCTGTCTGTCTGTCTTATATGTGTGCCTGTCTGTCTGTCTTATCTGTGTGCCTGTCTGTCTGTCTTATATGTGTGCCTGTCTGTCTGTCTTATGTGTGCCTGTCTGTCTGTCTTATCTGTGTGCCTGTCTGTCTGTCTTATCTGTGTGCCTGTCTGTCTGTCTTATCTGTGTGCCTGTCTGTCTTATGTGTGCCTGTCTGTCTTATCTGTGTGCCTGTCTGTCTGTCTTATATGTGTGCCTGTCTGTCTGTCTTATATGTGTGCCTGTCTGTCTGTCTGTCTTATATGTGTGCCTGTCTGTCTGTCTTATCTGTGTGCCTGTCTGTCTGTCTTATCTGTGTGCCTGTCTGTCTTATCTGTGTGCCTGTCTGTCTTATCTGTTCGCCTGTCTGACTGGCTGGCTGTAGGCCTATATCTTTTTGGGAGGGCTGGCTGGCACACTGTGTGTCGGACTGGCAAACTGTGTGTTGGTGTGTCTGGCAGTGCTTGGAGGTTTGGCCCCACTAGATCCCAACCCTAGTCTCAGTGGGCCTTAATTGTCCCTCACACAGCACACAGACATCTGTCTGGGACATCTGCCTAGATGGTCCCTAATCACCTGACATGTTACCTGTTGTTGTCACAATGTCAATCAATGTGCAGAATTGGCTGTCACCAAATCCAAGTAAAACGATTGAAGTCATTTCTGTGCAAGATACTGTACCAACTGAATTATGTTCAGATGTACCTGTATTGTTATTCCTAAGCACGAACATCCAGTCACAAAACGTCCCCTTTCAAAATGTTTCCAGCGTGACTCATGCTGTGTGATGTACCGCCGTCGTCTGAGCGTGTCTGTGACATGTTCTCCCGTCCTAGCACCTCTCTTAAGGGACTGCCTTCTCTCCTGGTTCCTGTGTGAGCCCACTCTGGGCTCCATGAGTCATCCTCGTCTCTCAAACCCTGGGAACCCAGCGTTGGCCCTAACAATAGCAACACCATTGGGGTAGAACGTTCCGAAGAAGAAGAGAGAGACATTTTTACATCTCTCTCTCTGTTCCTTCATACACCCTGTTTTCCTTTTTATAGAACTTTCTGTCTGTCCAAAGAGCTTAGAGGGTGTTATGGAACATTTGTCGCCAGTTCCTCTAATCTTCTCAATGCCTCAGGCCTATTTCTGTCTGCTAATCAGTTCTGCCTTGTCGTATAATGACATGGGATGCCTCTCTCGTCAGCGCCATGTTTTATGAATGGCAGTGGGTCTTATGTAACTTCACTCAGTGAGTAACTTCAAGGTCCCCTGTACCCACTGGGCAGCCTCTGGCGCCTTCAGGGTCCTAGAGTCTGGCCTCAGGCTGAGGACAGTGCTGGTCTCTTCATAAAGTTCACCCGGAATGTATGCATTTAAATATACATTTAGTTGCTTACCATGCTTTTGAGAATGTACAATTCTCAAAAAAGATACAAGGTATCTTTCAATGTGAATACCCTTCTGTAATGCTCTGGATACCAATAAAATAAAAATATATACATTTAGCTCAATGAATTTCGACGTGCATATGGATGAGTCACTCACTGTGTACCCCCACACACACACACACACACACACACACACACACACACACACACACACACACACACACACACACACACACACACACACACACACACACACAAGCACACACACACACGCTCATTAAGGAGGTGTGGTAGGGCTGCAGCAGACCCCTGCATTTCCTGTCACTCTGCCCCTTCCCTCCCACTCCACCAGTGGCCTACATACAGTCATCAGTAGCAGCTCCCACTGCAGCACACACACACACACACACACACACACACACAGCTCATTCATATTTCAAATGCACAGATTTCAACATCACTCCCAGCTCTGAGTCTCTCTCTCTCTCTCTCTCTCTCTCTCTCTCTCTCTCTCTCTCTCTCTCTCTCTCTCTCTCTCTCTCTCTCTCTCTCTCTCTCTCTCTCTCTCTCTCGTTCTGCCTTTGCCCCCTTCTCCCGAATCTCCATTCTGACACTTCCGTCACCTGCTCTAAGAACGTCTCTCTCTCTCTCTCTCTCTCATCCCATCTAGTGTGGGAGTAGCTAGAATGTATCCCATCTGACTGCTAGTATTTTTGCAGCCTTGTTTTCTGCACCACTGCCTCCTCTCCTCCCCTGCACTAATGGGTGGAGCCGGCCAGGCTATATTGGGCCAGACAGGGATGAGGGCGGCGGCTGCTTTCCAGTAAAGCATAACAGCATAGCACATCTGGAATCCTATAGTAGTCATGGTCAGGTGGCTGAGCGGTTAGAGCATCGGACTAGTAATCTGAAGGTTGCTGGTTCGATTCCCAGCCGTGTCAAATGACATTGTGTCCTTGTGTCTGTACTTACTGTAAGTCGCTCTGGATAAGAGCTTCTGCTAAATGACTAAATGTAAATGGTAGCGCTAGGAAGATGGCAGCCTCTGCATTAATGTCAATAAGTGACTCTCTCTCCCTTCTCTCTCTCCCTCCGCTCTCTCTGTCTTGCCCTCCCCCTTCTCTCTCTCTACCTCTCTCACTCTACCCTTAGCTGTCCCCGACTGACAAGAGTTTGGAGTTTGACAGAGACTTCCGAATCCGCCACTATGCAGGCGACGTTGTGTAAGTATCTAATTGTTATTGCATATCACAATGGCATGCAATTACCTTGTTAGGAAAGCTCTCATTACGAACAGTGTTAGCAGTATAATCTAGAGTATTCTAATGTCATTCAGGCTCTATACATCCAGTATAAATGAAGGCCTGTTTCTAGAACTAAAGGCCTAACAATTTTACTGTATTTTTTGGAATGCCTTAACTGACAAAATTTCAGGAAAGAGCTCCATTTTGGAATATGACCTCATCAGAATGTGTCAGGAAATAAATAGGTATACAGCGCCACATTATGTCATTAAGTCATCATGGCGGTCTTCCCCGTGGTTAATATATGGCTTCTGACACGAGCTGGCTATAAATCCCCCTCCAGGACTCGGAGGTGCTCCCTGCATCCTGCCTGCCTGCACTGGCTGCTGCAGGGAGCACTCAGCACTGAGAGACAGGCCCTGGAAGGCTCTGGTTCCTCCTGGGTCGGTCACTTAGCCCACAGATGGCTCAGACACTTCACACTAAAACAGGATTTTGGGCAACTTTGTCTGGGATTCGTTTTGTTGTAATCGTCTCCAAGGAGGGATGTGGTATTGCTGGTGTCATTTAACAGGCCCGCTTAAAATACACAGGGGCTGAATCAAGTGTGTGTGTGCTTTACAGGTACTCTGTAGTTAGTTTTATCGACAAAAACAAAGACACGCTCTTCCAGGACTTCAAGAGGCTCTTGTATAACAGGTCAGACTCTTCACACAGAATATACCAACCTCTGCTCTTCTCTTCATAGTATATCATCCTCTCGTCCCTCACTGATCTGTCTCCACCTCTCCTCTCTTCCTTCTCCTCCTCCCTCCCTCTCTCTCCGTAGTTCGAACCCAGTTCTGAAGAACATGTGGCCTGAGGGCAAGCTGAGCATCACAGAGGTCACCAAGCGACCCCTGACGGCCGCCACCCTTTTCAAGAACTCCATGATCTCATTGGTGGAAAACCTGGCATGCAAGGTGAGGGGGAGGGACCAAGCCTCTGTCTCCTAACCTGTTAGACATAGACACTCAGTAATAAGGCAATTTCTCTGTGTCCACTTATATATGGTATCTGTTTCTGGCCAATTCTTGTTTGTTACATTGTTTGAAAGTACTAGCTTAGCTTAGCTACGCAGGCTCTGACACAACCCCACGTAGGCTCTGACACAACCCCATCTCATGGGGTTGTGTCAGAGCCTACGTAGCTAAGCTAAGCTAGTACTTTCAATGGCGGGCACATTTTATAACCATCGCCCCCTGGTGTTCAGGAGCCCTACTACGTCCGCTGCATCAAGCCTAACGAGGTCAAGTCCCCCCTGCTGTTTGAGCAGGAGCGCTGCCGTCACCAGGTGGAGTACCTGGGCCTGCTGGAGAACGTACGAGTGCGCAGGGCTGGCTTCGCCAACCGCCAGACCTACCCACGCTTCCTCCAGAGGTACAGCCCACGCCCTGATCCAGTCTGGGGGGAGGAGGAGGTTGTCTCCTGGTGGGAGGGGGTCTGGGCGGAGCCTCGGCTCTGTCTCTAACATCCTCTCTCAAGGAGGTAGTCGGGAGCTGTTCGGCCAATCTCACACCTGACTTGTCACTTCTGCCAGTACAGTGTTTACACTGCCCTACACCAGGACAGTACAGTGTTTACACTGCCCTAGACCAGGACAGTACAGTGTTAACACTGCCCTACACCAGGACAGTACAGTGTTTACACTGCCCTACACCAGGACAGTACAGTGTTAACCCTGCCCTACACCAGGACAGTACAGTGTTTACACTGCTCTACACCAGGACAGTACAGTGTTTACACTGCTCTACACCAGGACAGTACAGTGTTTACACTGCCCTACACCAGGACCAGCCCTACAGCACTGCTTAACAGTGAATTGCTTTTGAGTCAGAGTAGAGTTGGTGCGCTTGAATGTGGAGTAAGACAACTTTTACTTTGGCTTGTGTGAGGAAGGATCGATCATCACTGCCAAAAAAACGCTACTGCTCGGCCCACTATTGACATGAGACTTATTCATCTCTACCTCTCTATCTGTATCTAGCCTGCAGTTGGTTCATTCATTATTGACAAGTGTTTGCTCTGCTTGGTCTTTAACATGAAAGGAGTTTCTGATCACAACACATGCCACAGTCCTCTCTGGGGCTCGACTTGTAACGTGGAGGAGAGGTGGGCAGAGCGGCCACTATGCAGAGGACCTGGGTCACACGTCACATCTCGTCTGTCCCCAGATGCAGAGTGGGCGCTTGTGCGACAGCAAGGACGTCACTGCAGGAACTCGGCATCGGATTTAACCAGATCCGCTCGACACACACACGCTCCTTTTGATTTTGTACGGAATGTGAGATCTGATCTTGGCCTGTCATTGGTTTTAAGGAGCTCTGGTATTTGAGTGTCAGAAGGATTTTCAGCAGTGCAGGCTCTCAGGCGTGTCCCCAAATAGATCCCCTACAGTTACACGCACATGGACATAATGGCTCTGGTCGTGTTCCTGTTGTCCCGTTCCCCTGCTACCCTACCCTGGGAAGGTTAAAGGGGATTAGGTAACAGCATGATAGTTTTGTAAAAAACACAACCTTTCTAGCTGCCTCTCTCAAATCATGGGTTGGATCATTGTATTAAGTCATTGTCTGGCAGCCTAAGGACTGTGAAATGACTGCTGCAGGACTATGTCCACAGGCCTGGTGACAGTGTTTGGGCTCGTCTTGGCAGAGATAAAAGTTTGTTTCAGTCTCTTTTCAGTCTGTCCATCCCTTCTGTTTCTCACGTGGTCTGGTTGTGTTCTTCTCTGGCCTGACTCACTTCCCTGGCATGACTCACCTCCCAAGCTACCAAACAAAGCTTGGGCTTTCAGTGACGTGAAACCAAGGTGAACACGTCCAAAGTGTCTTTTTTGAAGAGGAGGCTCTGTTTGTTTCTTGAATGACTAAATGACGACCAAAGCTACAACAATTGAAACCAAGAAAAGAAGGAGGTATGGCTGCGCTGTCCTCCTGTGACTCATCCTTAACCCTCCTCCCCCTCCTCCTCCCCCTCTTCCTCCATCCCAGGTACAAGATGATCTCAGAGTTCACCTGGCCCAACCACGACCTGTCGTCAGACAAGGAGGCGGTCAGACGTCTCCTGCAGGGCTGCGGCTTCGACCATGACGTGGCGTACGGCAAGACCAAGGTGTTCATCCGCACGCCCCGCACCCTCTTCAGCCTGGAGGACCAGAGGACCGACATGGTCACCAGGATCGTCCTTTTCCTCCAGAAGGTCAGCTCGCGTCTTAGCCTAGGCCCTCTCTTGTCTGTCGATCGCTGCATACAGTAGTGTGTGTCGGGGAGTAGGGGTTCAGAGGTTAAGGACATGGGAGGGTTTACTGTGTCAACTGTCATTCTCCAAACAGCACGTGGTGATGAACTAGCACTTCCAAATGAGTTGTTTGTGTTGTGTCGACACAGCTTGCCTGGTCTAAGCTTGTTTTCCCATGGCACCTCTTACTTTGTGGATGTGACCAGCCCATATGCACAACCTTTATATCTGTATCCAACCCACGCGCTCTGCAGTGGATGTGCTGTGCTCGTGTTGAGCGCTGTGCTGACACAGATTAGAAGAGACTCCCTCGCAAACATCTGTCTTAGGCTGATTGCCATTTGAAGATACCTATCATCCGGTGACCTCATTATCTTGTTGCTACCCGGATTGTGTTTCTCATTGAAATTTACAAGGCCGAGTTTTGCATATGAATAACTCCAGAGATGGGAGAAACTCGGAGAGAAAGCTCTTGACATGCATGTGTGTTGTTATGGCATTGTGTTATTTTTGGTGCTTAAGTAATATTGCGCCATTATGGTGTTAGCTCTCTCTCTCCCTCTCTCACCTGGTCTCTCTCTCCCTCTCTCTCTCACCTAGTCTCTCTCTCTCTCTATCTCTCTCTCTCTAAAAACAGTATAAAAACTAACAGTGGCTCATTACTGCATGGGATACACGGTTGAAGGAGCCCTGAGATGGTGAATGTTCACTTTAACGTTAGATGTAAACACAGGGGATTACGAGAGCAGTATAGATCTTGGTCCAGCTCCCCATATATAGCTCGTGGCTATAGATAAACAAAGACGTACATGAACTGCTTCATTATATTTCATACAGTTTTATGATACGGAGGCACAGACCTCAAAAAACATTCAAGTTATTCCTCTGTCTTGAACAACATTATACGCACACTATTTCCACTTTAAGTGTGATGAGGGATGTTGGGATATGGAAATTGGGTTCCCCTGCCATCTTCTCTCTTTTAGTAGACTGTCACCAAATGACAGCTGAGGGTGGGCTGGTTCTCAGCAGAGTGTAATTATGTAGCGTGCGCTATGACGTGTCTTACAAGACACCTTCACCAGTCCAGTATAAAAACACTGTTTATGCATCGGAAATTAGTTTGTGGCAAGTGAAGGATGTTGTTTTGCTCGCAGGCTTAGTTTGCTGTCAGACTTGCTCCATTTGTCTGTCTGCTCTGGGAGTCAGGTGGCTGAGCGGTTAGGGAATCGGGCTAGTAATCAGAAGGTTGCTGGTTTGATTCCCCGGCAGTGCAAAATTATGTTGTGTCCTTGTTGTGTCCTTCACCCTACTTGCCTCGGGGGGATGACCCTGTACTTACTGTAAGTCGCTCTGGATAAGAGTGTCTGCTAAACGACTAAATGTAAATGTAATGCTCTTCTCAAAGGATCTGCGTGATTGAAGGGACGGGTGATCCTAACATCTGTTTGTCCACATTGTGCCGTAGCAGGTGTCCTGGTTCGCCTGGGTGGTTTGAGGTTTGAATCCCTGTTGCAGTCCTTCCTCGTCATCTTGTATAAGTGCTGTTCTTGCAGAATGAAGATTGACTGCTCACCCACAATGTTATTGCATCAAAAACGTGAGAAGATTCCATTACAATACCTTGTCTTGGGTAATCTCTCCCCAAGGACTGTGGTGCAATCAGACCACCAGCCTGTGGTTTCACACATCAGAGGGTTGGATCAACCAAATTGATCTCTTAGATTTTTTGACCTCTGTATTGATCATAATTTGTTGGTTGGCTCCCAGACAGACATGCTGGACTCATGTTCCTGCTGTTCCCTGAGGATAATCCTATCTCATATTATCTCAAAGGATGTTCATGCTTTGATAACCAAGCAGAAAGCCCTGAGGTGATAACAGGTTTTTGTTTTTTTTACTAAAACAAACATCACAGACTAAAGGTTTTTCACATTGAATGTGTTGTGAAGAGATCATTTAGTCCTGACCTTAGTCAATGTCAAGATGATGAAAGGCGCACACATTTATAGTAAACCCACTGACTGAGGTATTGACTCTATGTCTCCCTCACAAACAGCTCAGGCCTAAACTAGGGCTCGGCATCTGTGCCAAGCAATCCCCTTATCAGCACCTGGCACACAACTGAGGCTTACGCCAACTGGGCCCATTCTGCCAAGGGTACCGGAGCCTGCTCCAGGAGCTCTCACTCTCTTCCCATCCCCCTGACAGCTCCCTGCAGATGCCCGTAGTAGCCTGGGTCACAACCAGGCTGAGGGCTCCGACGTTAGGACCAAGGAACGGGAGATTTAAGGTGGCGCTCTCCATGGTTCCTCATGCAGAGAACCAGGGTACATTGTGTACTTTCCTCCTCCTTTCCCCCTCCTTTTAGCTCCTTAAATGAGCGTAACCTCTACTTCTCCAGGGAGTGGGAGGGGATGCTAGCTAGAGGAGGGGGGAGGGGATGCTAGCTGGAGGAGGGGGAGGGGATGCTAGCTGGAGGAGGGGGAGGGGATGCTAGCTAGAGGAGTGGGAGGGGATGCTAGCTAGAGGAGTGGGAGGGGATGCTAGCTAGAGGAGTGGGGAGGGGATGCTAGCTAGAGGAGGGGGGAGGGGATGCTAGCTAGAGGAGTGGGAGGGGATGCTAGCTGGAGGAGTGGGAGGGGATGCTAGCTGGAGGAGGGGGGAGGGGATGCTAGCTGGAGGAGGGGGGAGGGGGTGCTAGCTGGAGGAGGGGGGAGGGGGATGGACAGAAAGTGAGAGAGGGAGGAGGAAGGAGACACAGATCCCGACTCTTTCACAGGCTCATTTCACGCTGCCTTTCTCTCCGTCGCTCCTCGTTTCCGCCCCGTTCTCCTGCGTTCCTCGTCTAAGCCGTTCCACTCCGTCTCTGCGTTGTTCCCCGAGGCTGCCCACCAGAACCCAGGATCCTCTGAATCCCGTCCACAGCTCTCAGCCCTGGTCCTATTACAACTGATTGCTCTCCATCTCTCTATGAGTGACCCACATCTCGTCCACTGGAGCAGCCCGTTCAGAACACACATCATTATATTCCACCAGCCAATCCCAAGCCTAGAGAACCCTCAGGCCCGTTAAAGGCTAACAGGGACTAAAATACCTCAGTCCAACATAAATACAGATGTTTGAATTATTCATGAGCTCCCCCCCCTCTTCTTAAATGAATATTTCATACATTTTAAGCTCAGCCATCCTCATCACAGTGTCAGTCAGTAGTAGCCTTTGCAGGGGTTGACGAAAGACTAGGAGGGAGGTCCCATGTGTATTGCGAGCTTAAGGTTTAATTGCTTCTGAAAGCTTTACATGTGGCTGTGTTACTGTGGTTTTATCAGCCGGGGCTGGAGACTAGCTAGCTCGCTCCGTGTCTGCCTAACCAGCCAGAACTGATCCCCCTCCTCATCCCCCTCCCTCCCCAGCCTCCTCCCCAGCCTCCTCCCCAGCCTCCTCCCCAGCCTCCTCCCCAGCCTCCTCCCCAGCCTCAGCAGAAAGACGATCCCCTAGCTTGTGACACAGCCGTTATCAAACATGCCCGGCATTCTGCTGCTGCTTACAGTACATTACAACACCATGACACCTGCAATACACTTCAGTATGCCTCACCTCTAAAGGCATACTGTTACATAAAACACCAAACCAACTCTCTCTCTCTCTCGCTCACCTAGTCCCTCTCCCTCTCTCACCCCAGCCTCTCTCTCCTGTCTTTCATACTGTATTTGTCAGATAGCTGAGCGGTTAGGGAGTCGGGCTAGTAATCGGAAGGTTGCCAGTTCGATTCCCAGCCGTGCCAAATGACGTTGTGTCCTTGGGCAAGGCACTTCACCCTACTTGCCTCGGGGGAATGTCCCTGTACTTACTGTAAGTCGCTCTGGATAAGAGCGTCTGCTAAATGACTAAATGTAAATGTAAATTTGTCAATGGCAGCGCCAAGGCACAGTGGAATACCTGGATATCATTGAGGAGGACTTTGATGAATAGTAGCAGGATTGTTCCCTTCCTCTCTCTCTGTCTTTCTGCACTTCTGTTATCCTCACGTCTTTGATCCCGCCAGCTTAACACTGAGACAAACTGAGTGTTCCCTTTGGGAAGCAACCTGCCTCACCACAGCTTCCCACAGTTGAAAATAGAAACCCAGAACACAATTACTGTAGTCTACTGCATCGTTTGATCCTGCATAAAAATATGCAGACTAGTTGCGAAATAGAATAACGTGTCTATGGTTGTACATTGGGAACTAGCCACTGGTAGTCAGAAAGAATCACAGACATAGTGATGGCTAGAACAGCCAAGGGGCTCTCACCATAGCAACCAAGGTTTGGCGAAAAGCCAAAGTGTCTTGCTTTGTACCGATATGACCTTCACTTGCCATTCTCTAAATCCTTCTGGAATCAGCTCCATATATATCCAAATATAAGTTCTCAGATGAACTTCTTTTGAACACATCATTAATTGATTTCAAGAAAAAAGACAAAATATCCAGGAATTTCAGCAGCTTTGCGGTCCTGCAAGTCCCTATCATACACTGTACAATATATTGTTTTGCCCTTAGTGTTGCAATGGCCTTGCATGAATCCTTGTGATTGATAAAAGCATATCGGGCCATGGGTGACTTTGTTCAAGACTCAAATTGCTGATAAAAGCCAATACTTTCTCCGTCTACTAAAGTGATAGAGAGCTTCAAGAGATATTCAACGTCAATCTTTTTTCCTCTTCTTTGTAATTCATTCAAGTCAATGTCATCTGTCAATGGAACGAAATCTCTCAAATTCCTGACAGAACTACACCTTGATTCTAACTGTGTGATCACGGTCCCCTTAATGGCGGTGATGATGCTGGAGTGTGATGGGGAAGACGTCAAATGCCTGGGTGTCTGTAATCCGCTCTGCCCTGCGCCGATCGTCCCAAAGCTCTATTGATTTATGCTAATTCTCATTGGCTCGTGCCTGGGCCCAGTCTCCCTGGTGACGGCCTGAGGTCAGAGGGTGTTGTGCCCCTGCTAAACTGTGTCACCCACTCCGCCTCCCTCCTCTTCCACACACTGGCTGTATTGAGCGTGTCACTGAAAAGCCACCCAGATGTCCCTGGGGGATGGGGAAATAGGGCTCCAGCACCGGGCAGCAGTCATGTGTGTCAGCCAGGCCAAGCAGGCTATCCATCTCCTCCATGTCTCATTTGTTGAGTTGTTTCCAGTGGGAAACTGTTATTTGGTCACAAGATTGAAAGGGCCAACTGGGAAGCCAAATGATGCTGGTCCATTTTGGATTGTTTGCCTGTAAAGTGCAGTCCTAGAGCGATAGAGTGCACTCTGTAGATTCACATTAATTTCTAATTCCACTTAGTACTGCTAGTTATGTACCCTTAGTATAGTTAGTCCTCATATTTAATTTTAAGATTCCTATATGTTTAATGTAAGCACCTTCTGCTAAAATCTGTGCAAACTTTCATGGTGAATAAAACCCATTCTGATTCTGATTCAATAAACACATGCGGTAGTTATGGATTCCGTGTGCCCGACTGTAGGATCAGTTGTGTCGCTTTGTGTCTGATCCTAAACCCGTTTGCACTCTCAGAAGCCCAGCCAGTGTCTGGGTATGCGTAATTTGTGATGGCTTTTACCCAGAATGCATTTCGGAGCCCCTAATAAAGCCCTAGCAATCTGGGCTGTAGAGATCCCCAAATTGGCTTTGATGAGGTCGTAAATCTTGCAGCCCGGAGCATAGGGGAAGCAACACCATGGTGGCAGAGTCTCTAAAAGGCTGATCAGATGGCTTTATTGGCCGGGAGGACGGACGGGCCTTGTTATTGGCCTGATTTACCCAGCATCCCCTGGGTGTCATCTTCGCACCCCGCCTTCTCGCTGGTGATAATCCCACACCGCCTGCCTCTTTGTTTAAGCGCAGTCGCCCGATGGAGTGTGTGTGGGAGGGAAGGTTGTGTGTGTGTCTGTGTGTCTGTGTGTGTGTGTGTCACCCCCTTCCCTCCATTTACCTGTCGTATATCTTAACAGGCTTAAGATAATAGATTCAGATTACGTCAGGATTTATCTGATCTCATGTTGCTTTATGCTCTCTGGACGCCCACGTTCACCTTCCGCTCGAGCCATCTGCATGCTAATTCCTGCTCCATCCACAGCAGGCATTAGCAGCTACCTACAGTGGTGGGTCTGATGCAGGCATTGTTATGACTGTGCTGTTGCAGACAATCTACAGTTGCCATATGCCGTCGTGTCTCTGTTACATGGTTGTACTCCACATGAGTGTAAAAAAAGGGTAGCACTTTATTGGCAATGCCAACTGTGACCTTGTTATTTAAGCTTGAGTGGTTTAAACATTTCCTATCTCCAGAACATTAGTTGCTCTGAAAATGAATTAAGGCGGAAATGTAAAAAGGAAGTGAGTTAGCTGGACAGGCAGACGGTATGGGAGTTCCTTTTTAAATTCCACCAGTCTCACAACTAGAATACACACAGGTCCCTGAAGCAATCTCCTTTTCTCTATTCTACTACACAATCTCTCCATACCATCTTAAAGCACGGTCCTAAGAAAAGGCTTAATTCCCCTGAACTTCTGATGAAATCTAAATCTGAAAAGATATAAATCTCTAATACGGCGGGGGCTGAAAGAATTCATTCATCTCATCAACATCTCAGTCATGTGGGAGAGCTGCTCCTCCACTGTGTGTGTGTGTGTGTGTTGTCACAGGGCTCAGCGGCTGTGTTGAATATGTATCACGTCCCCCGTCCAACCCCCAGTCACCGAGGGCTGCAGCGCGTGGGGTGGGGATGGAGGCTGGATTCTGGGGGTGCGAGGTCATCATTAAGGGACAGTAGGGTTCAGGTTCCTGTCAGGCTGTCCTTGACTGATCTCTGTGTGCTGGAGCTTCTGGTGGGAGGGCTCCTGTGGAGCTGCCTGGACTGGAACTGGGATGTCGACTGAACCCGTCAATAACAGTGGGCCCACCACCGAGAGGCACCGCAGAGGAGCTTCCTTTGTGTCGCCTCTGTTGACAGTTCACCACGTGACACCAGACATGCTGGATGGATACCGGTCTGGCAGGAGAGAAGGGGAGCCAGGGGAATGGCACCATTTAATCTGTCTTCCCCTGGAGTCAAGATCCAGTCCTCTCATCCTCAGGACTGCTAATGAAAATCCAGCCGGCCTCTTCAGGTGGAGAGCCCCAGCACGTTTCATGTGCAGACAAAGAAAAACTGCCTTTTGTTCTCGGAAAGGTCCTCACACTTACATTAGAGATGAAATATTCATCATCTCCACATTACCATTTGGCATGTATTTGAATTTAAAAAACCCTCGCCCTAACCCCGTACCCCCACCCTTATCAGCATAGACTCGTGCCTAGACATCCTCGCAATTAAGAGTTATCATTTTGAGCTTACATCGTGTTAACTACTCTTGGAGGGGTCTCCATGAATCAGGAAGTAGAAGGGAGCATATGGTAGTGGTTCTAGAGAGAGAGAGGCCCAGGAGCTATGGCTCCCCAGGGTCTCTCTACCATCTATTATTCATGTCTTAGAGGGGCTGATAGCTGTACAGCTGATGTGTGTGGTTACACAGGCTCTGGGCATGTGCACGTGAGCCTCTCCACTGTGCACGTGAGCTGTGTTTGTTAAAGTGGTTGGGCTTTTTTTGTTCTGAATTAGAGATTCATGGCTTTTAGAAACCAAGAATACATAGGAAATAATGTCACTATAAATAACGTAACAAAGAAATGATTTAAACTGTATCGGTGATGTCACTTTATGAATATGCACACAGGCAGTAAACGTGATTCAGTATCACAGAATACCACATATTGATGGTGTATGATTAGACCATGTTCCATGCAGACCATGTGACCATGTTCCATGCAGACCATGTGACCATGTTCCTGGTCTCACCTGTGGTGTGGTTTCCCAGGTGTGGCGTGGCACCATCGCCAGGATGCGTTACAGGCGCATGCGAGCCGCACTCATCATCCTCCGGGCCTACCGCCGCTACAAGGTCAAGTCCTACATCCGGGAGGTCAACCGGCGCTTCAAAAATGTGCAGTCCATGAAGGACTACGGGAGACACGTCAAGTGGCCCACGCCACCCAAAGTCCTGCGGCGGTTTGAAGAAGCACTGAGAAGCATCTACGGCAGGTAAAAAGACAAGATGTTATTCAGGCACGCGCACACACACACACTTCTCTCAATCGCCTACAGATATACATGAACACAGGTACGCCAACACACCCACTCATTATATATAGGGCTGGATGTGAGTCATTTCCTGCTTGCGTCCTGTACTCACACAGCAGAAACTCCAAGCTCTCCTGCTCCTGTGTTGTGAGTGCGCTGAGGGTTTAGCATGGTGCTATATGGCCCTGGGTGTTGTTTCCTACACAGCTGGGTCCCTCTGAAGGCTCTTACACATGTTTCCTTCAGCCCAAGGTGCTGCGCTCAACATTGATTTTTCCTCCTAGGGCTCGTATTCTACCTTCATCCTCGCCAAGGTTTTTTTTCCTAAAACCTGCATTCTGAAGCTCAGTGAGCACTGTTTGGAGGTAGAAGGGAGGGAGGGAGGTTGAGAGAGAGGGAGAGAAAGAGAGAGCCAAAGAATGTCTGATCTGTCTGTTGACGGGCAGATGATGCGCCTATCAAGGATAGTGGCCCCTGGGCGGCGTTGCCTTGATAGGTGTCAGTAACAAAGAGATTGGCTGTATTGATGTGTGTGTGTCTGGGCTTCAGGTGGTGGGCGTGGACCCTGATCAAAGGCCTGTCTCCAGAGGAGACCCTGCAGGTGAGGGCCAAGGTAGCCACCCTGGAGGCCCTCAAGGGCCAGAGGGCGGATCTGGGCCTGCAGAGGACCTGGGAAGGCAACTACCTGGTGAGGACAATAACACAATGGAAGCAACGTGCGCTTTTGATATAGAAGTCCTACTTGTGTGTGCGTCATTAGAACGGAAACTGTTGAAATGACAAAACAGCTTGTGTATGTGCCATTGGTACGTACGTCTTAGTTTTTTCTGATTGAGTGAGTGTAATTTCTGATCTTGCTGAACCCCAATGCTGTGTAAAGTGCTTTGTCCTTTCATGAGGAAACAAATTGGTGTGACGTCCATTGTGTGTGGATCTTTGTTTCCCTCCAGAAGAGAGACAGCCCTGAGACGGCCTCCTCCTTCACGCTGCTCTCCAGTGAGCTGCAGAGGAAGGACAAGTTCATGAGGATCCTCTTCTCCTGCAACGTGCGCAAGGTACAGGTGTACACCCAACTGTCCTGATATCGCTCTCTCTCTCTGTGTCTCTCTCTTTCTCTCTCTCTCTCTCTCTCTCTCTCTCTCTCTCTCTCTCTCTCTCTGTCTGTGTCTCTCTCTCTCTCCCTCTGTGTCTCTCTCTCTCTCTGTGTCTCTCTCTCTGTGTCTCTCTCACTCTCGCACAGCGGGCAAAATTATTTTGAATCTTGCTCACGCAATTTCTGGGGAAGTCAGTGGGTGTTTGCTGCACCATGTGTGGAATTATTGAATAATTGAGTCATTTGGATGGTCCCTGTAACCAATCGAGTCCCCGACTGTACAGAAAGGGGTTTGTGTGAAAAGAAGCGTGTGTGTTGTGAATTCAGATTCCATCTAGAAGCTTCTGACACGTCCTCTCTACAAGCTCTCATAACCTGCTCTGGAAGAACTTAACGTTGGCACGAAAAACATCAAACTCCTGGAGCTTTTTTCTGATTAGACGGATGCGTGACCAGAGCAACAGCATGGTCGTGCCCTATCCCTCTTACACACACACACACACTTCCTGGTAGCAGCCGGTGGTGTGTTTGGATGTGTGTGCGGAGCTCCTGTGGGGTGACTGATGAGGCTTTTTGTGTTTCCCAGATCAACCGTTTCCACAAGTCTGAGAACCGGGCTGTCCTCATCACAGACCGTCACCTGTACAAGATGGACCCCCTGAAGCAGTACAAGCCTATGAAGAACATCCCTCTCTACAACGTAAGAACAGCACTACATCACATGAACATCCCTCTCTACAACGTAAGAACAGCACTACATCACATGAACATCCATCTCTACAACGTAAGAACAGCACTACATCACATGAACATCCCTCTCTACAACGTAAGAACAGCACTACATCACATGAACATCCATCTCTACAACGTAAGAACAGCACTACATCACATGAACATCCCTCTCTACAACGTAAGAACAGCAGTACATCACATGAACATCCATCTCTACAACGTAAGAACAGCACTACATCACATGAACATCCATCTCTACAACGTAAGAACAGCACTACATCACATGAACATCCCTCTCTACAACGTAAGAACAGCAGTACATCACATGAACATCCCTCTCTACATTGTAAGAACAGCGCCACATCACATGAACATTCCTCTCTACAACGTAAGAACAGCACTACATCACATGAACATCCATCTCTACAACGTAAGAACAGCACTACATCACATGAACATCCATCTCTACAACGTAAGAACAGCACTACATCACATGAACATCCATCTCTACAACGTAAGAACAGCACTACATCACATGAACATCCATCTCTACAACGTAGAAACAGCACTACATCACATGAACATCCATCTCTACAACGTAGAAACAGCACTACATCACATGAACATCCATCTCTACAACGTAAGAACAGCACTACATCACATGAACATCCATCTCTACAACGTAAGAACAGCACTACATCACATGAACATCCATCTCTACAACGTAGAAACAGCACTACATCACATGAACATCCATCTCTACAACGTAAGAACAGCACTACATCACATGAACATCCATCTCTACAACGTAGAAACAGCACTACATCACATGAACATCCATCTCTACAACGTAAGAACAGCACTACATCACATGAACATCCATCTCTACAACGTAGAAACAGCACTACATCACATGAACATCCATCTCTACAACGTAAGAACAGCACTACATCACATGAACATCCATCTCTACAACGTAGAAACAGCACTACATCACATGAACATCCCTCTCTACAACGTAAGAACAGCAGTACATCACATGAACATCCATCTCTACAACGTAGAAACAGCACTACATCACATGAACATCCATCTCTACAACGTAAGAACAGCACTACATCACATGAACATCCATCTCTACAACGTAGAAACAGCACTACATCACATGAACATCCATCTCTACAACGTAGAAACAGCACTACATCACATGAACATCCATCTCTACAACGTAGAAACAGCACTACATCACATGAACATCCATCTCTACAACGTAAGAACAGCAGTACATCACATGAACATCCATCTCTACAACGTAAGAACAGCAGTACATCACATGAACATCCATCTCTACAACGTAGAAACAGCACTACATCACATGAACATCCATCTCTACAACGTAAGAACAGCACTACATCACATGAACATCCATCTCTACAACGTAGAAACAGCACTACATCACATGAACATCCATCTCTACAACGTAAGAACAGCACTACATCACATGAACATCCATCTCTACAACGTAGAAACAGCACTACATCACATGAACATCCATCTCTACAACGTAAGAACAGCAGTACATCACATGAACATTCCTCTCTGCGATGTAAGAACAGCGCCACATTACATGAACATCCCTCTCTACAACGTAAGAACAGCACTACATCACATACAACCCTGTAGCATTGCATTGCAGTGTTTCAGATCACCACGCCTTCTTAATCAGACTCTTATCTCAGTAACAAAGGCCTCTCAAAAACTGGTTTTGTTCATTTCTAATGTGAGCTAAATTAAACGTTTTGTTAGAATGCCATAGAGAGGCCGTGGAAACGAGTTAAAGGCTTGATGAATCATGCTTTTTTTTCTCAGAGCCGGGGACAAATTAAATACGTTATTATGGGATTTAATAGGATGTAAATTGATTTTGTGTTAGCATAGTGTTTATGATAGAGGTGTTGAATAATCTGAGCGCATCGTTCTGGAAGGAGCCGGCCAACGTTCCAAATGTAAAATTCTCACCCTTTCTCCAATTGGCTGACTCCAAACTACATCTAGCTTCTGATAGGTCGACTGTGGAAGCCGCATCCGCAGAGAGCACATGAGGTTGTTTCCATGGTGAACTATCCTCTGTGTGTTTTGTTTTTAGATTCAAACCACATTCCCCCCAAAAAACAGACTGGCTTTTTCTTAAAGTTTGTTTACGTAACATAAACCTCATTGTATAACTTTGTGTTTATTTATTGTTTTCTTTGTATCTCTCTCTCTGTCATTGTCTGTCTTCGATAAAGCCTAATTTCTTACAATATTTTGCGTAACTGGTATAACTGGCTGAGACTGCCTCAACAGTTGACCTTGAGGGGAAGATGGAGACCGAGACGGAGGGAGGGAGGGAGAGACGGAGGGAGGGAGGGAGAGACGGACGGAGGGAGGGAGAGACGGACGGAGGGAGGGAGGGAGAGGTGTTAAGCATGAATCTCCTGGTAGATACAGCCCCCCCTAACCCCCGCCAGCTCCCTCCCGCTTAAATGAATGAGAAATGAGCCGGATGCGAGATGACAATTGTGACAAGACTGTCCGGTGTTCAGTCTGACATGGTGACAGCCTGGCCTTATCTCTGCATCCCTGAAGTGAACGGAGGATGGGAGGAGACCAGAGGAAAGGAGAACAGCAGGGCTAGCTAAGAACACACACACACACACACAGCAGGACTGAGTCCAACACAGGAGACTCATAGGCAACACTGTTGGAAACTGAATGGCCTTTGTCACCAACGCACCCAATATTGAGGTCAGGATAGCATACCTGCAAGGGTAGAACCAGTAATGTATCCTCATTGACACGGTTATTACTGTAAATGTCATCGGTAGGAGTGAGAGCACTGGTCAAGGTGAAAGAGGGATGGGCTGTGTAGACTGAAATGCATAGTAAGGGCAGTGCCTGGGGGGCGGTGCCTGGGGGGCGGTGCCTGGGGGGCGGTGCCTGGGGGGCGGTGCCTGGGGGGCGGGGATCGATTAGAGAAGGTTGCCTAGAGGGGAGGGGCGGTTAGGGCTTGATTAGCGAGATGCCCCGGCTCGCCAAACTCGGCTGCCCTCCGGTTATTTACTGCTCCTGGAGGGGAGAGGTGGGGGAGGACCAGGGGGAGAGGTGGGGGAGGACCAGGGGGAGAGGTGGGGGAGGGCCAGGGGGAGAGGTGGGGGAGGGCCAGGGGGAGAGGTGGGGGAGGACCAGGGGGAGAGGTGGGGGAGGACCAGGGGGAGAGGTGGGGGAGGGCCAGGGGGAGAGGTGGGGGAGGGCCAGGGGGAGAGGTGGGGGAGGACCAGGGGGAGAGGTGGGGGAGGACCAGGGGGAGAGGTGGGGGAGGGCCAGGGGGAGAGGTGGGGGAGGGCCAGGGGGAGAGGTGGGGGAGGACCAGGGGGAGAGGTGGGGGAGGACCAGGGGGAGAGGTGGGGGAGGACCAGGGGGAGAGGTGGGGGAGGGTCAGGGGGAGAGGTGGGGGAGGACCAGGGGGAGAGGTGGGGGAGGGCCAGGGGGAGAGGTGGGGGAGGACCAGGGGGAGAGGTGGGGGAGGACCAGGGGGAGAGGTGGGGGAGGACCAGGGGGAGAGGTGGGGGAGGGTCAGGGGGAGAGGTGGGGGAGGGCCAGGGGGAGAGGTGGGGGAGGACCAGGGGGAGAGGTGGGGGAGGACCAGGGGGAGAGGTGGGGGAGGGTCAGGGGGAGAGGTGGGGGAGGGCCAGGGGGAGAGGTGGGGGAGGGCCAGGGGGAGAGGTGGGGGAGGGCCAGGGGGAGAGGTGGGGGAGGACCAGGGGGAGAGGTGGGGGAGGGTCAGGGGGAGAGGTGGGGGAGGACCAGGGGGAGAGGTGGGGGAGGACCAGGGGGAGAGGTGGGGGAGAGGTGGGGGAGGACCAGGGGGAGAGGTGGGGGAGGGCCAGGGGGAGAGGTGGGGGAGGACCAGGGGGGAGGGGTGGGGGAGGACCAGGGGGAGAGGTGGGGGAGGGCCAGGGGGAGAGGTGGGGGAGGACCAGGGGGAGAGGTGGGGGAGGGCCAGGGGGAGAGGTGGGGGAGGGCCAGGGGGAGAGGTGGGGGAGGACCAGGGGGAGAGGTGGGGGAGGACCAGGGGGAGAGGTGGGGGAGGACCAGGGGGAGAGGTGGGGGAGGGCCAGGGGGAGAGGTGGGGGAGGACCAGGGGGAGAGGTGGGGGAGGGCCAGGGGGAGAGGTGGGGGAGGACCAGGGGGAGAGGTGGGGGAGGACCAGGGGGAGAGGTGGGGGAGGGCCAGGGGGAGAGGTGGGGGAGGACCAGGGAGGGCCAGGGGGAGAGGTGGGAGGAGGACCAGGGAGATGAAGAGCTCCCTACACGTCTATACAGGACCACTGAGGAGTCCCTGGGATTTATATGCCAATTAACACCCTGACTACCTACACTGGATCATTACTTTGTTAAATGTCTTTGCCATGGTGGCGTGTCCTTGTTTAAAAGAAAAAAAGGGGAAAAAGCATGTTGTAAAATGGTACAATATCCCCCTCCTGTCTTCCTTCAGTCTTCCATCTCTATCACTGACACATCTGACATGTTCCCTCCTACCTCTACCCTTTCTTAATCCCTTCCCCTGACCCTCCGTCTCTCTCTCTTCACCTCTCCTCTCTCCTTACCTCTCTCCTTACCTCTCCCTTACCTCTCTCCCTTCTCTCCTTACCTCTCTCCTTACCTCCCTTACCTCTCTCCTTTACCTCTCTCCCTTCTCTCCTTACCTCTCTCCTTACCTCCTTACCTCTCTCCTTACCTCCTTACCTCTCTCCTTACCTCCTTACCTCTTTCCCTTCTCTCCTTACCTCTCTCCTTACCTCTCTCCTTACCTCCTTACCTCTCTCCTTACCTCCTTACCTCTCTCCCTTCTCTCCTTACGTCTCTCCTTACCTCTCCTGTCTCCTTACCTCTCTCCCTTCTCTCCTTACCTCTCTCCTTACCTCTCTCCTTACCTCCTTACCTCTCTCCCTTCTCTCCTTACCTCTCTCCTTACCTCTCTCCTTACCTCTCTCTTTACCTCCCTCCTCTCTCCTTTACCTCTCCAGTCTCCTCTCCTCCCTCCTGTCCTCTTCTCCCTCTATCCTTCACATCCAGTGCTCTTCCCCTTTCACTGCGCTTGCTCTGCCGTTGTCATGCCAACTTCCCAGGAGACAGGGTTGTCATGGTGATGGAGCGGGAGGGCAGATCAGCTGATGTCTGGTGTCGTTCAGGCATGTGCACAAATGGCCTCCCTGCATATGTGCTCTCTCTGTCTGTACTTCCCAGTAGAGCTTATTTGTTTTTTCCCTCGCTCACTATTCCTTTCTCGCTCTCTCACGCTGCCCATCTCATTATTACAGCTTTGTCCCTTTGAGAGTGGTTTCACACATTCGAGACACAATGTGTCTTGTCGATGTCTGTGGGGGCTTGTGGGAGGAAAGGAGAGGTGGACAGTGATTTGAGTCAACATCAAAGGCAGCCTAACTGGTCACAGCTTGGCTCATTATACTGTTAGCCTTTTAGTCATACTGCATAGCCCTCTCTCCCATCCACTTTCTTTCTGTCTCCGTCTCTTCCCCTCCTCTCTCCCCCCCCCCCCTCCTCCTTCCATCTCAAAGGGTTACGTAACCTCAGATTCACTCCCTCAAGAATAGGCTGGCACTCAATTCACATTGCTATGACAACTCTGTCTTGGACCAGAATGCGCTGGTCAGATGGCTTGTCTCTGGACTGCACATGTTTTAAATGTGCCCACTCCGCAAAACACACTTACTCACTCCTTACACACAGCTGGCGAGGAACATGACATTTACTAACACACATGATGTCTCTGGGTGGGGTCGACATGTCGAAAAGAAAGAGTGAAGAAGCAAACCAGCAGTAGTCTGAGAAAATCTTTATCATTATCCCTCTAATTACATAAATGAGTCCCGTTCCGACCAATTGCACTTTTAATATAAATGTTAATGTGACCTGTGCCGTCTTGTTCCATGTGATAAAACCCACGAGTGGCAGATCCTGTAGTGCTCCTGTATACCTGCTGACAGGTACATCCAGCCAGGAGACAAACCATCACATGTTGTAGGTAAATAAGATAGCTGCTATCTCCCCTGAGGGGAAGTCATGCTGCCTCTAGCATTAAACTGATGGAGATGGAATAATGATTTGTCCCAGTAAGGGATTCTCCCCACCCACCCAGCCAGCCACCCCCCCCCCCCCCGACCCCCCCGCCCCGGGTGTTTCCTCAGCTTACACTGGCCCAGTGGAGCACCTCTGAGATGGAGGGAAAGGTAGATCGATAAATCCAAATATTGATTTCCGTCCCGAGCAAGACTGATGGCACACAGTCCTGTGCTTCTCAACAGCGCTACCTGCTCTTTACACAACACTTCTGCGGTTTATGACTACACATCTCACTAAGATTTGTCTTCCAATTAATTGAAGTAATCGAATTCTCAAATTCTGCCGTCGCTGAAACGCATCTTGTTGTCCATTGGGCTTTAGTTTTCCATAAAAGCAGTAAAGCCCTTATTCAGGAAAACTCCCCAGGGATTTCACTTCCTAGGTAAATGAGGTATGATGGATGGTAGTTTTGATTTGGTGTGGAAACACAAGTGCAGAAATGTCCTTAGAGCTGTACCAACTTCAGTGTGTGTGTGTGTGTGTGTGTGTGTGTGTGTGTGTGTGTCTCCCAGGTGACAGGGGTGAGTGTGTCTCCAGGGAAGGACCAGCTGGTGGAGTTCCACACTAAGGACAGCAGGGACCTGGGGTGTGCCTACAGGGCATGGTGCCCGCTGGAGAAAGTCGTATCGGGGAACTGGTGGGCACCCTGCTTAGCCACTTCAAAAGGTAGCGTGTCTGTGTCTATTTGTCCATCTGCCCTTTGTGTGTGTCTGTCTGTCTGTCTGACTGTCTCTCCTTTGCCTTTTCGTCCTGTAATCTGTCCCAGTCATATCACTTAACAGACCATTCCTGGTTGGAATCAGACTGTCAGGTTTGTGGCGTGTCTGTAATTCCTCTCTCTGTGAGTGGGAGTGCTCCAGATGTGCCTGCTTGCCTGAGGTGACTTGGTTTGGCAGGATGACTGTAGGACTGAGGCCCAGCTGGACAGGATCTCTGGTGTGCTGTTCCTGTGCCTGGTGCTGACACAGTCCTGTCGGAGCTGTCCTGGTGTGACTCTGTGTCCCTGCTCTCACTGCCTGTCAGATATGACTGCCCCGTGGCCTCGTCTGACTCGCTGTATATCTCTGATCTCCTCTCACTTCCTATGCTGCTGCACTACCTGAAATCTGTTGGATTGTTGAATGTTTCTAACAATGATACCTGATTCTGATCTGTGTGCCTGTTTGAGTGTGTGTCTGTGTGGTGTGTGTCTGTGTGTGTCTGTGTGTGTGTGTGTGTCTGTCTGTGTGTGTGTAGGCGATGCTATCATGTCTCCTTTGTACTCAGGTTGTCTGTGTGTCAGGCTAGGCTGCGATGCCATTGGGTCCTTGTTAATGACCCTCCATGTGCTTCATATACAGGCCCATCCATCACTGTGAAACATGGGGCTGAACAATAGGCCGTACCCACTCTGTCATGGTGTGCGTTGACGTGCGTGTGCGTGTGTGTGTGTGTGATGTGCGTGTGTGTGTGGTGTGCGTGTGCGTGCGCGTGCGTGTGTGATGTGCATGTGTGTGTGTGATGTGCGTGTGTGTGTGTGTGATGTGCGTGTGTGTGTGTGTGTGCGTGTGTGTGTGCGTGTGTGTGATGTGCGTGTGTGCGTGTGCGTGTGTGTGTGTGTGATGTATACTTCCCCTACAGATCCCTGCAGATGTAGATTTAACCTTTCTCTCTCCTTCAGCATGGTGCACAGTGCCCAGGCTGAAGACAATGCAGACAGATCTGTGGCAGCTTACTGCTCACACATGGGGCCAGTGTCCATGGCACATTCTCCATCCCCACAACATGACACCATGTGTAGGACAGAGGGACGCTGAGACTAAGACCCCTCTTCATAGCACTGGCAGGTCTAGGACTGAGTTGACAACTAGGACAAAATGGCGGATACATTGGCTCGGTCCCTAAGATTCGGTAAAAAAATAACATTTAAATAAAAAAACATTTAATTTGCGACGCGAGAGGTTTTACTTTTAGATATGTCAGCACCGCCATATTGTAGATACAGATATGCAAGCTCAAAATAACTTATTCTCCGAATCGGGTTTTGCTTATAAGAACATAACCCTCTTATCTGTTGTGACGCACCCAGGTTGTCTAGAAACTCAGTGAAAACTCCAGCCCGCTCTGCATAAAACCCCACAGGATTAGAGCTCTCCTCTCGCCTTTACCTCCTCCCTCCCTCGCTCTCACTCCTGCTTAGTCCTTTTTCTTTTTTTCTTCTATGTCTATTTTTGTCCATGTTGCCCCTCTTTCTGCTTCTGTGTCCCTCTCTCTCTCTCTCTTCCTCTCTCTCTCTCTCTCTCTCTCTCTCTCTCTCCGTCCCTCTCTCTCTCTCTCTCTCTCTCTCTCTCTTCTCTCTCTCTCTCTCTCTCTCTCTCTCTCTCTCTCTCCTCTCTCTCTCTCTCTCTCACTCCATCGCTCTTGCTTTCTCTTCTCTCACTGTCGCTCTCTTTTTCTCCTTTTGCACCCTACTTTCTCTCACTGTGTCTCCTTTCTCTTTTCATCCCCCACATTCTCTCTCTCTCTCTGTCTCTCTCTCTCTCTGTCTCTCTCTCTAACCCTCCATTCTGGAGAGTAGATGAAATATTGAAGGCAGCAGTGCAGTGGAAGCCTGCTCTATATTTAGCCAGGGTCTGTCTAGATTGACATGCACCCCACGCACACACAAGGCTCTGCAGCAGTGTCCCTGCTCCTGGAATAGGGGCAGAGACACCCTTCATCTGGCACACACATAAACACACCTTCCCAGAATGGCAGACACGCACTTTTACATTGCACACCGAAACTGTACATTCAGACATGCTCACACACTCACTCACTCACTCACTCACATGACACTTCCTTCAGACCCCTTTCCAGGTGGCACTGTAGTTTTATTGTGTGTGTTTAGAGCTGTGGTCTAACCCAAACTGAAGGGAAGTTCCTTAAAAGATGCTGCAGTCCTTGACATACTAATAATTTGTGTCAACATGGTTTGGACTCTTGTATAATGTCTCTGAATGGGTTTCTCAGAACCATGGTTCCTAAGGCAGTCCTCTAATCCTACTGTTGTCCAGATGGACTAATGACAATCTGGACAGGATGGATTAAGGGGTCAGAGGTCACAAAATGATCTTTCTTTATGGGTCTTTCTTTTCTCTACCTCTTCTATTCTTTTTCCTCTCTTCCTCCCTCTCTCTCTCTCTCTCTCTCTCTCTCTCTCTCTCTCTCTCTCTCTTTCTCTCTCTGTGTGTGTGTGTGTGTATCGCTTTGTATCTCTCTCTCGCTCTGTATGCTCGCTCTGTATCTCTCTCTGTCTCTGCAGGAATTCATTAACTCCTTTCCTCTCCTGTGTGTCTTCCCTCAGAGGAATATGTGGTGTATTCTGGTCTCCTGCCCTGTAATGAGAAGGAAGGCTCCTCTCTCCTCACAGGCCGCTTGGGACAGGGAGGGAACAGAGAGCGATGTGGGAAATGTCATCTAGAAAACTCCTCTTTTCATCTACCTGCGCGCCTTCCACTCTTTTCTCTCTTTTGTTCTTTCATTCATACTTCAGCCTCTCGCTCTGTCACTTTCTTTTTGTCTCTCTATCGCTGTCACTTTGTCTCTCTCTTTCCCCCTCTCTCTCTTTTCCACCCTCTGTCTCATGAGTGACTCAGCAGCAAAGTCCACGGCTCTCAGTTGAGGGGCCCAGAGGGGCTGTGCCTCTAACCCCCGCTCGTCAAATCGGGGCCAACCTGCAATTTGGGTCGCTCAAGGAAATTCAACTGCAGAAGGAGAGAGAGTCATGGAGAGAGAGTCGTGGAGAGAGAGTCGTGGAGAGAGAGTCGTGGAGAGAGAGTCGTGGAGAGAGAGTCGTGGAGAGAGAGTCGTGGAGAGAGAGTCATGGAGAGAGAGCGTGCATGAGGAGAAAGAGAGAGGAGCATTTTCAAGGAAGTGAGGAGATCCCAGTGTGTTGTTTGTGTGCTGTGATCGTGTGTGCGGTTTTCTCCTCAACCCTGGCGTTTGACACGAGTAATCACATTTACATGTTGCCTCTAAAGCACCACTGAATGGATGGCCATTGATTCCAGCATTATGCCTTGACTCTGCAATGCAGACTTTTTTGAGCAGCTATAATAAAACAACTGGCCATCTAAGAAGGGATTGGTGTTTATTCTCCCAGAGTAATCTGGTCTGTTGTTCGGTGTGTGTTTTAATGCAGCGTTGCAGAGATGAATATTCAAACTGCAAGGAAGTGCTGTTCGTGTTGAAATGTGCAATTCTGCACTTTTCTGCGTAATTGGAGATGGCACCATCATTGTCATTATTAAGGATGCTGAGACAGAGAGACAGAGAGACAGAGAGACAGAGAGACAGGCGGAGGGGAGCACTTGCTTTTGTCTCTCCCCCCACCAAGGTCACCCGTTTATGCTGAATCGAACATTCAGACTTAAGGAAGTCAGGCTCCTCTCCCTCCCTCTCCACCTCTCCCTCCCTCTCCGTCCCTCCCTCCTTCTCCCTCCCTCCCTCCCTCTCCCTCCCTCCCTCCCTCTCCCTCCCTCCCTCCCTCCCTCCCTCCCTCCCTCTCACTTTCCTCCCCTTCCCTCTGTCACCCTACTCCTCCCCCTCCCCCCTTGTTTTTCTGCTCTCACCCCTATCTCTCTTCCTCCCCCCTCCCTCCGTGTGCGCTGCAGATGCAGTTGCCATAGCGACCGGCTGCTCCATGTTTGTCTGATATTTTGTCCATTAACAGCCCTGCCAGCGGAGAATACTAATCAGACATCTCCCCCTGTCCCTAAGATAGAGGGACACAGAGAGAGAGAGAGGGATAAAGAGAGAGAGAGGGATAAAGAGAGAGAGAGATAAAGAGAGAGATGGTATTTATAAAGCTCATCAACTGAGCCTGTCTGTTCACGCTATGAATGAACCCACTCTCATCTTTCCACGCCGAGCAACTGAGGTTATTTTTATCACCTCAAACGAGCCGTCATCCAAACTTATCGTTTTTAAATTTATTTTTTGTTCTTTTGGCATAGATGTTATGAAATTCAATTGTTTGTGTGTTTATAGTCTGACTTGGAACTATACTGTACCAAGCGATACACCCAGTGTTTACCTTGGATACAGAAGCTTTCAGATACATCTGCATGAATGGAGACTCACAGGCACAAACGTAAAAAACATTCACACAGAGAGAGAGAGAGACACAGAGAGAGAGAGAGAGAGGGACAGAGGGAGAGGGAGAGAGAGAGACAGAGAGAGAGGGAGAGAGAGAGACACACAGAGAGGGATAGAGAGAGACACACAGAGAGAGAGAGAGAGAGAGAGAGAGACACAGAGAGAGAGAGAGAGAGAGAGAGAGAGAGAGAGAGAGAGAGAGAGAGAGAGAGAGAGAGAGAGAGAGAGAGAGAGAGAGAGAGAGAGAGAGAGAGAGAGAGAGAGAGAGAGACTGAGCCTGACCTACTTTCTCCCTGCGTGGCTCTGTGCGGTGCTGCGGTGCTCTCTGCCTGCTGACTGACAGGGACAGAGCGACAGGTCACCTGACCTCCCCCTGGTGCCACCCTCCACTCTGGTGCCCCCCTGCCTGCCCTGGACACAGTACCACTGCATTTAATTCTAGATTCGGACATGGGCTTTATTGCCCTTTGACCTTGACGGTTTAGCCCCTACCCTCTGTGCTGTAGTAATCCGCCCAGCAACAGCACTGTGTCATCTCCCAGTGGTCACCTGCTGTCACTTACTCTGTGATTATCCTTCACCTCCTGTCCTCACATGGCTTGCCCTCCTTCCCCTCCCTCGTCCTGCCGTCTCCCCGTCCCTCTCTCTCTCCCATTCATCTCCACCACGGTCTCTCTCCATCCCTCTCTCTCTCCCATTCATCTCCACCACGGTCTCTCTCCATCCCTCTCTCCCTCCCATTCATATCCACCACGGTCTCTCTCCATCCCTCTCTCCCTCCCATTTATCTCCTTTCCTGTCATCCGCAGCCTTGAGCAGATCAACTCTAGATCCCCTCCCCCCCCACCCCTGCTCAGCGCAGTTGTCCACAACCAACACATGCGCACTCTGCCAAAAGTGTCAATAAGCGGCAATAAACTCGCTCTGGATTGAGGGTATTGTTCGATTAGATGTGAAGTTGGGTGGGGGTGGAGGGGGAGGAGTCAGTTCAAAGTGAGCAGTCACCCACTGGCAATGTGGAACTAAAGGCTCTCCCTCTCCCCTCTCTGATGACTGGCTCCAGCCACACTGGACCAGCAACCACCTCAGGGATGTCCGAAGCCAACTCCTGAAGGATCTGCCAGCCGCTAAAGAATGGCCACTGTCACCCATTTCATGGTGCAGAAGAGAAGAATGGAGAGGAGGATCGAAGAGGCCCCGGGTGATTGTTTGAGACGGAGCCTCAAACGGGGGTCCTGCGGAGGAGCCATTGTTGCTGGGCAGCGTTGACACCATCTGTACACCGGCTCAGAGACGGCCCCTCGGGAGACGCGCCTCTGCTCACTGTGCTGCTTCCGGACAGGGAACAGCACCGCTACTGATCCCTCACTGAGGGGATGACACAGGGGATCTGAGGACGGGTGTGATCTTTGTCCCTGGGCATCTGTCCCGGGGACTGGACACAACCAGGAGCAGACTGGAGGCCTGGCAGGGACAGAGAGTGTGTCCCCCATCTCTCCAGGGAGAGCATGGCACCATGTGCTCCGTCTGCCCTAGTCTCCCACACGCGCTCTCTCTCCCCGTTATCTATCCCATCAAGTACGCGTGATGAGGCCAAATAGTCCTCATGCCTCAACACTGGGAGTTCCAGCCTTGGGTTGTGTCCGCTCTGCAGTTTGAGGTGGAGCCTCACAGAGAGGCATGAATAATCAGCAGCTCCTGTGCTTTGAAGCCGCAGGCCTGTTGGTCTTCAGGCAGGTTGACACAGAGGAGAGCTGAGGGTACCATCCACTCTCCTCACCTCTTGACCTCCACATGGGACCGGGTGGGTCATATCTCCTTCTAGCTCCGAGTACAGTGGGGGCCTTTGATCTAAGGCTTCCCTTGGCAGCTTCACTGCTAGGCTTCCTCACTCTTTTCTACTCTCCTGAAGATTGATCTTTTTCGACCCCCCCTCCTTTCCTTTCCTCTGCTCTCTCCTCCTCTCCTCTCTTCTGTTTTCCTGTCCTACTAGCATCGACTTGGCTTTGATCAATAGTTTTTTTCTTTTTGCTGCTAAGCCTTTTTCGAGCATTTTAAATGACTTACTTAGTAATCCCCTCCGTTTCAATGAAGAGGATAGCTCTTTTCTATGGACATGCAGAAGACATGCGGAAGGAAGGGGAGTTAGAAGAGGGGAAAAGCAATATCTACTGTATACCCGGATTCTCCTCTTTCACAGGTGAAGAAATATTGAAGGCGAAGGCTGTAATGATTTGATGAATAATAGCTTGAGCTTTGGGAGGTTTTGAAGGACTGAAGTCTAAACACGTTACATCTCTTTTCTTATTGCCTTCAGTTATATTTGTCTGTCGGTATTCATAGTCTCGTCTTTTAGGTTGCTCTTAACTGCAGTCTGGAATCAGGAACCATAAAGATGTTAACAAATGAATACTGGGAACGAGGTCACTGATATTCAGAGGTGTTTTTACGATACTGTGAAGTGTGCAAAAATGATTCTGTGTGTGAGATGGGGGGGAATGCATTTGAGGCATTTGCCTATGGCTATCTCCTCGCCAGCTGACATGAATTCAGATTTCATCTTCACTGCCTCTGCATTATGGAGCCATAGCTTGAGGACTGTAAAATATTGTGTCTCACTCCCACCACATAATCTAATGCTCAACACCAGCACGGAGCTAACCCTACAGGTACTGTGGTCCTCTGGTGGGTGCTAATGAAACAACCTCACACCCATCTAGATAGCACTCACACCTGCCTCTACAAAACCCTAGCTGTGTGATGGGAAAACAATCAGGTCTATGGACTGTCTCTCAGGCTGGAGTCTGCTAGTTGTGTTTGAGAGTGTGTGTAGCATGAGCACGTGAGATGTGTGAGCCAGCCACGTGAGGGAGAGTGCATGTTCTGTTCTGTTCCGAGTACAGCGCCGATGGTTGTGAGAGTGAATGGGGGGGGGGGTTATGGTGACACTGAGATGAAGGAGATGGAGACCCTACCTCTCTCGCCCACCTTCTCCCTCTCCCTCCCTCGTTTGAGATGTGAGGGCGGTGTTTGTTCTTGCTGGCGGTGGGGGGTGGGCTGCAGGACATGGATAGGGAGGCTGGGAGGGGGGGCTGGGCATCCATCAGACATGAAGGTAACATGAGTCTGTCAGCCCTCCCTGCCCTCTCTCCCTTGGCCAGTATCAACACACACACACACAACACTCACACATACACACCCACAGCATCTTGGTATTGATCAAAGGAGACTGTTGTTTTTAATAGAGCTCCGGCCTCCTGCAGCATCTGAAGGGTCGTGCTGTGTCTGGAGAGAGCAGGCCAGAGATGGGACTGACGAGCAGCGGGCTCATCTTCCTCTCTGCCCACTTGAACAGCTTCCTGTGGAGACCCTCCTTAGGCCTCAGACAGAATCTGGTGTGTGTGTGTGGCTGTTTTTGTGATTGAGGATGGGGTTATTTTCATCATTCAGTTGGGTTCTGTCCTATTTTTGTGTGTGTGTGCGTGTGGGTGTGCGCAAAGCTCTTGGCACAGAACCTGAGCTCTTGTTGATCATCTGTCCCACAATTTTGCCGTCTGTCTCTATCCCCGGTACACACAGCCTGCTCCAATCCTGCCTGTATTTACAATCCCACATCAGTGGTTTCATCATGTATGTGTTTCATCCTGTCATATCATTATACTGCTGCGTCCCTCATTAGTCACACGGGGACGGCTCCCTGAATCTCGGTTGTTGTCCGTCACCGCGGAGGGTCTGACCTCAGCATAACCTTTTTCCAAAAGTATTTTTGCAAGTCACGGATGTGCTGAGTGTCCATGCGGAGCGTCCGTGCGCTTAACTGCATCTTCGGAGAGGGAGGCTCATCCATTTTTCAGGAGACAAGAAAGCTTGGTGCTGAGCCAGATACACTGTTAGAGGGATGACTCACAGGTGTTGCCCAGATATGCTGATAGACTCCCCTGCTCTCCAACTGCCCGCACGTTTCTCCTCTTCCTCCTCTTCCTCCCTTTCCACAGACCCTAGACTAGGGATAATAATTATAATATCATCATGATAATACAGGATTTAGTGGCAGTTTCTTGGGTACACAGGATTTACGTGAACGCACCCACCCACACACACACACACATGCTCGTTCACACACACAATGGAGGAGAGAGGAGGAAATAATAGCTTTTCCAGAGGGAGAGGTGCTGTGTCTTAGCTAATTCTCCCCCTGAGGTCTGTGGGTCTCCATGTCAGAATGAACACAGCAGCCTTAGAACCACTCAGCATTCAGCACAAAGCTGCTCCGTATCCATCACAGAATGAGATATTATATATATATCTCTCTATATTTATAGAG
Source organism: Osmerus eperlanus (assembly GCF_963692335.1). Lineage (NCBI taxonomy): Eukaryota > Metazoa > Chordata > Actinopteri > Osmeriformes > Osmeridae > Osmerus > Osmerus eperlanus. Next base: position 14,803,018 of record NC_085029.1, read on the forward strand.
ATGTATATCTCTCTATCTCTCTCTCTATATATATATATATATATATATGTGTGTGTGTGTTTTTATGTTTTGATCCTGTCCAGCATTTAGCCAGTTGATCTTTACATGCTGACATCCTCAGAGCCTTCTTATAATAACCTAATATGACAAGCATGATTCACCTATTTTGTATTGATATCCACCATGTATATAGGCTACGAAACCCTGGCAGTGGACCTTTTCCATGTCATATATTGTTTGTAAATATGCCATGGAACCCTTGGCGAGGTGAAGCCCAATGTTTGTGTTTGGGAGTCTAACCCTGGCTGCCCTTCAAGGAGGCTGGGGGCACCCCCCTGGCTGCTCGGAGAGGAGGAGAGAGAGGGGGAGAGGAGGAGAGAGAGGGGGAGAGGAGGAGAGAGGAGGAGAGAGAGGGGGAGAGATGGAGAGAGGAGGAGAGAGAGGGGGAGAGATGGAGAGAGGAGGAGAGAGAGGGGGAGAGGAGGAGAGAGGAGGAGAGAGAGGGGGAGAGATGGAGAGAGGAGGAGAGAGAGGGGGAGAGATGGGAGAGAGGAGGAGAAATGGAGAGAGAGGGAGAGATGGAGAGAGGAGGAGAAATGGAGAGAGAGGGAGAGAGGGAGAGATGGAGAGAGAGGGAGAGATGGAGAGAGAGGGAGAGATGGAGAGAGGAGGAGAGACAGGCAGGGAAGAGACATATACATCAGTACTGGCGTCCCATTGGCTGGCAAAGGCAGCCATGACAGATGGAGGAGTTCAGAGGTTTCCATAGAAACCAGTATAAAACGATACTGCCGTAATCCTGGGTTTCTCTGCTAGAGATACATAGTGGTGCAGGAGTGCAGTGTGGGTAGTTGAGGGTATTGTTGTCTATGAGGCATTGTTGCGTAACAGCCATTGTCAAGGTCAAAGTGAATCACTGTCTAATCTGGGCTCTCTACCTTTATTAACCTAGATATAGTTTCATAGGCTTTCTATTTCTCTCTTTCTCTCTCTCCCCCTCCTCTTCGAGCTCATGAAGAGATTCACCCTAACAGATGTCTTTTTTCCCCTGAACCTCTATTTTATTTGCCTCATCGATCTTCTTTAAAAGCAGAAATGTCTGTTTAAGCGGAAGATTTAACTAAATGTGACAAGAGCTGAAAGCCAGCCTACTGCTGTGCTCACACACAGCCCCAGCGTAAGGATCCTCCCTTCCCAGCTTCTGTTATCAATCCTAATGAAATATAGTTTGCTTCTGTAATATCTATGCTCAGAGGCATGTCCAAAGGCATTTGAAATGTGACAGTTATGTATTGAAGAGCAGTATTCCGTTTAGTCTTTTAAACGATTAGCATGCACTTTTTGTTGTTGTTGTTGTTGTTCAATGAAGGTAATTCCATAGTAGCGTTGAGGTGAAAACTTTAATATGATACTTTTCTGCCCCCATATCTAACACTCAATGTTGATGTATTTAACCTGGAACAAACATATACGCTAACTTCAAAATCCTGTTGGTGTGTGAAACACCACTGTATCAACAAGTCTAACATCCCCTCCTCCCCTCTCTCTCTCTCTCTCTCTCCCCCCTCTCTCTCTCTCCCTCTCTCTCTCTCTCTCTCTTCCCCCCCTCTCTCCCTCTCTCTCTCTCTCTCTCTTCCCCCCCCCTCTCTCTCTCTCTCTCTCTCTCCCCTCTCTCTCTCTCTCCCCTCTCTCTCTCTGTCTCCCCCCTCTCTCTCTCCTCTCTCTCTCTCCCCTCTCTCTCTCCTCTCTCTCTCTCCCCTCTCTCTCTCTCTCTCTCTCTCTCCCCCCCTCTCTCTCCCCCTCTCTCTCTCTCCTCTCCGTCTCTCTCTCTCTCTCTCTCTGAAGTGAAAAGAGGAAGCTTCAGGTGAACGTCACCAGCCCCATCCAGTGCAGCATGAACGGCAGGAAGTGCACTGTCATCGTCGAGTCCAAGATCAACCAATCACAGCCAGACTTCACCAAGAGCCGTTCCGGTTACATCCTGGCTGTGCCTGGGAACTGACGGAGCTGTGGTCAGGTGACAGGGACGGAGGGGAAAGATATCAGACATGGATGGTTCTGGTCTTCGTCTGGTTGAGCATCGACATACTGTGATGTGAACAGTATGCACATAGGAAAGTGGACATCTAAATAAAAGCCATGATAAATGTCTTATTTGAATACAGCTCAATGTATAAGATGATATGTATATTTCAATACTGCAATTGTCGTTTGTTAAACAGTAAACACATGCACAACATTTATCTATAGGCTACAGTATATACTGTATATATAAAACCAACCAAAGAGTTGTTTTTCTTTTCACAGTTAACTTTTTTAGATGTAATCACATGCTATATAGTCGATATAATGAGATATGGAGTGAACTGTTTTCAGGCAGATGAGGGTTTTATTAGGAAAGCCTACACAATGTTAAGACAGAGATATTGGATATTGTTTAGCCAAATCAAACATAAACACTATGACAGTGTTAATGGAAAACAAAGTAACCCCTATTAAGGATCTCAAATCTTATTTAGATTTTTCATGTTTTCTTATACTGGGCGTAGTTTACCAGGTCTAGCATCTGATAAACCTTTTTAGTTTAACAAAATATATATATATAGGTGTTCGCGATTGTAAACAACAGCTATTGAAAGAAACTTATCAATAACCACCTTTTATTTTACAAGTTGATTGTTAACTTAATTTGTTCTTGGGAACCATTATGGGTAAGAAAAAGGTCCTATACTTTTCCCTAGCTGAGTGTCTGAGTCCCAGATGAAGTTTCATTGGCACAGTTAGACACAGTTAGGCACAGTTAGACAGGGTGTTTAGACGGATGTGTTGAGCATATCCTGAACAGAAAACTGCTCTGAGAGGAGCATTAAAACCTCTCTTAATTTAAATCCTGTATCATTTCCTCAGTGCATACCGTATGTTTATTTGTAGCACTGTCAACAAACTACATGCTTATATTTTCATCCAAAAGACTGTAAATAACACAGGGCCACATGCTCTATGTATTGATAAAGACCGTACTTACCATTTGTTATGGTTAACAAAAGGAACTGTAGGAGAAGCCTAGTTATACCATATGATACCAAAGCACAATTGTAAACCTAGCAGAGACCTGGAACCCTATAGAACTTCTTGTGCTGGTGTCACAAGCTCATGCTAATTACCAGTCCCTGGAGATAATGGTCTTTCTATTGACCTGGAGTAGTCCTTACTCCTGAATGGAACTGGCTCTTCAGTAACAAACACGGATCATTAGCGGAGAGGAAGATTGTGTGTGTGTGTGTGCATGTGCTTTGGAGAGGGAGAGGGAGAGAGAGGGAGAGAGAGGGAGAGAGAGGGAGAGGGAGAGAGAGGGAGAGGGAGGGAGAGAGAGATGGAGAGATAGAGAGGGAGAGAGAGAGAGAGAGAGAAAGAAGAGACAGTTGTGTTTTTGTGTGGATAACAGTTTGTTCATTAACTCCTAGCAGCCACCTCGCCCTCTCCTCTCTGGCTCAGCGTCAAATACGCTGGCTACTGGCCATGTTGAATCACTGGCCAAGGCCTTAAAGAGCAGACGAGCAGTTGCCTGGTCTCTAGCTTGCTAGCGACCTGACGGGCTCCAACAACACCATATCCGCAGTCACGTTAGCCATGCTGTTGTTAACTGACACCTTATAGTACGTAGAGATGAATTTGCTGCTTTATACAAAGAACCTAAAGTAATCGTTTGGTATACACGTCATGGATTGTATGCAGTAGGTTATTATCGATTGATTTGCTTAGATGTAAATTGATTGTATGCGTTTCTGTTTTGTGTATGTATCTTGTTTCTACAGCATGTATTGGTTATTGATGGTTGGAGCGAACGCCTACAGTACTGTATGTGGATGAGTGAGTCTTAGTCTTCCTGTGGCAGTAATTATTGGCTCTGATAGGCAGAGGCGACAGTGGAGGCTAAGGAAGAAGGAACTCTCTGAATACTTGGCCTAGTTAGTGTGGCAAAGCGGATATCTGTCAGCCGGTTTTACTCTCCCGGCAAAGAAAAAACGACGTAAAACTAAGTACTGCATTCCTGCTAATTGCTTTAGAGTATCGGCTGGAAAAATCTGTATCTTTAATAAGTTAATGTGTGCCAGTCAGTCTTTACCTTGCAGCTGTGCTGTGTGACATTCTTCCACAGCTTGATAAGGCACTTCATACAAGAAGATATTGGAGAGTGTGTGTGGTTGCATGTGTGTGGATTGTAAGTGTTCTCCTGTTGGTATCAGTAATGGCAGTAATACAAAGCCTCACTTGGACTCTTTCTTCTCTAGTATTTCTTTGTGTTCCTGTCTTTCAAATATATCTCTCTCTCTCTTCCACCTTCTCCCTCTTACTTTCCCTCTCTCACTTCTACACTCCAGTGGTCAGAACTATGTTCAGGGCCATCTTGAAGAAGCTCCGGATGTGTGATGCTGTTTCCTGTCATCACCAGTCACACTGTACTTGTCATCCTGAAACCCATCAACTCCTCTGTAACTCGTTGTGTTTTGAGGGTTTCAAGTCACTCGTAGCTCAGAAACACAGGGAGTAATACCATCACAGATGTCATCTACGTGTAACAGTTTTGGAAAAAGGTTGTCAAAGTAAAAAGTAGGTAACTTGTGCCATCACTTTGTACCAAATAGTTTTTTTTGTTTATTTTTAATTTTTTACAAAGTCTGTGGTTGTTTTTTTTTTTTTTGTTTTACTGGATTGGTCCTGTAACCTTAGTGACTACATTACGATGAATGGAATGCTGCAGTCTCCATCAGTTTTGCTTTTTAAAACATTGAAATTAAGTTTATTTGATTTTAATGGTAAACTGTTATTGTGAGAGCTTGTGGCTGCATCTTTTTCTCTCTGTCAATGTCAGTAGCTGTGTTGTCAAGGTCATTGTGAGCTCACATGACCTATGTTTCTGTCTTAGACATCGTCTTCACCAGACTGAATATATCAAAGTGCCTACAGAAATGGATCATAATTTCAGGGAGTTTAATTGCTTGATAAATATGGGAAGTACATTGTACTGATAACCCTTTTGAGTTTTTAAAAACATTCAATATTTGCTGGCTTTTCAACAAACATATAGACAGATGCAGAATACATTTCAAACTATGTGCCTAATTTTATAGTTGCATATTTATGTAATACATCCATGTTGATTATGAATGAAATAAAACGATTGGACCAAATACAAACAGAACTTCCTGTTTTATGTACTGTACATTAGGTATGAGCACAAGCTGCAGCACGTTTCACAATCCTTTTAGATTTATTGTTAAATTAACAAATGTGTTTGATTTAATCCAGTGGACTTTCAGTACTGTGTCCGACAGTATGCTTATACTCTATTAGTATAGGCTTTATGTATCACAATGTTTGTGTGTGTGTGTGTGTGTGTGTGTGTGTGTGTGTGTGTGTGTGTGTGTGTGTGTGTGTGTGTGTGTGTGTGTGTGTGTGTGTGTGTGTGTGTGTGTGTGATTAACCATTAGATGCAGTAGGTCTACTACTGTATTGTGTAAGGACATTCAGTAGAGAGTTTTGCCTACTGGTATGTTGGCTGTGGTGTTTTTCTCTGAAGGCCAGCTGTTGTCTTTAATGACTGATGCTGTCATGTGGGGGAGACCGGCGCTAATCCGCCTCCTAGCAGCTGTTTCCCTGGGTGACGTAGAGGCTCCAGAAGCCCTGTGCAGTCGGGGGTGACAGTATCACCTCCCACTCTCTGTTGATGAGCACAACCTCTACAAGGTGGGGAGATGAAGGCCTTCTGCTGGGTCTGGGGAGGGATGGAGAGATCTGTCTGTGGAATGACTCACCAAGACAGAGAGGGCTTCTTGGATCAGTTTCCATCCACCTTTCGGCCAATCACAGAAGACATACACAGGGGGCCTTAAATAGATCATGCATATATAATGACTATGTTCATCTTCTCTAGCGTACGTGTGTGGTTTCTTGTGCGGTCATGTTCACTGGTCCACTGTTGTCCAGGGCCTCCTAAATTCCTTTATATGAAATATGGACCATAATGTTTAGTGTGCCATCAGGTTGGGATTTCACAGGTATGGTGAACATTCAAACTCCTTTTAAAGGAGTTTCTTGTAGTTTACAGAGAGGACAAAAACTACCACTTACATGTGCATCATGAACGATCAGTGCATTTTATTTTCCATCACAGTACAAAAATAAATTAAAGTAAGCAGAAACAAACTGAAAAAAGTTTCAATTACAGCAACAGCTTTTTGTCTTTTTTTTTTTTTTAAAGAACAGTTTTTACAGCATTATACCCCTCCCCCCCTCATCCAAGCTGAACCCCTGAACCTGTGTGGGTCCATACAGTACTGTGACCACCTTTTCATCATAAGAAAATTAATTGCACACATTTTTATGTACAAATAAACTCTCACTCTCTCGCACACTCACACACACAAACACACACACATTCACACATGCAGTCATTGAATGCCTCTCATTTTGAAGCTCTTTAACACCATTTCTTTTTTTTGTTCTACAAAGTACGCAACAAGATACAGAAAAAATAATTGACAGAAATCTTAAGCTAATCGTCTTTTTTTGTACTTTTATTTTTTTATTTAATTTTTATATTTTTTAAAGCTTTTCAAAAGTATTTTCCTCAAACTACTACTCAGTGATGCAAGTGAAAAAAATGGCACGTTTACTGAATTGGGGCAAAGTGGGCAGCGAGAGGTTCAAGACTCCTCTGTATATGCCTCAGACCCCAATGTCCTGCTTTTTCCCAAAGCAGTAACCCATCCAAAGTGCATCTCCCCCTATTGCGCTACAAAACACACAGATCAAACTCTCGCATTGCACTTTGTGTCTTATGACAAGGCAGAATGCCGTTGGACTCTTCCACGTCCTATGAGTATTCCATATCATACATCTTCTCTTGGACTCAAACTGATACAGCAGAGGACAAGTGATCGTAACAGCCATCTTAGAGAACTTCCATCACGATAAAACAGCTTTTTGTCGACATAGAACCACATACAAAAAAGCCTTGGTTGAATGAGACTGAGAATTTTGCTTATCTAGAAATTAATTTTGAGAAACTACTGAAAAAAGCATGCGCAATTTGTCATTGCTCAGATGAGAATAATGCGGGCAAATACATTTCTTGGAGTTTTAATTTTTTCCATAGGTCCAAAAGCTTGTATGACAAGGTATTCTCATTTTCATTTCAGCTCTACCAATCTACAATGTGTTTTATTGTTGCAGTATCTGACAGCCAAGCCTACAATTACAATCTCTCTTGATTTGATACATATGAAGATTGAGGAGCACAAGTCTGCTGGTCCATATGTTTTTTCATACTGGTTGCCACGGTGCTCCCCTTGTCCTCTGCTGTCTTTCATTTAGTATTGTGGCTTTGTTGATTGAAAACCTGATTATCTCTATAGAGGTCAGCTAAACTCTCGACCTATAACCTCATCTCATCTCGTTCCCATCTGAATACATTGGATTTATACAGTACTGGCATTGAGGGATTATTTGACGGTGTACAATGTCATTTTCCGTTAGGACACTGAATGTAGTTTATGTCATAGCCTGCCTGATTTTTTATATTGATATGTGCAGCAGTAGTTCAAGTAGAAGGCAGTCATGCAGGTTTGTGTTGGATTTAGGGCTCCTCGGAAAGTCTAAGGTATGGGGTCTATGATGCTAAAGCTCTCCCTGATATTGTTACTTTGGCGATGGTCAGATTTTACATTGGTTTAACCTAAGGGCTTTAATTTGTTCTGCATTATAAAATCCCGGCCACATTATAATTTGCATCAACCACCATCAATCTTCATTCACACCAAAGATAAAATCACCAGTTAACAGCTATACCCCACCTTCATATCACGTGCCTCAAAACTGATCTTTCATCCATGATCTTTACATTACAAGGGATGTGCCAAAGATAATAAATAAATAAATGTCAATAAATTAAGTTTCAATAAATAGTCCTTATTAGATGCAAATCCATCTAATCATTCAAACAATGTGACATGGTCCACTGTTTTCAGACCTACATGATTTTCATCAAAGATTTGGCACTCGTTAAACATTTTCTATGCTGAATATTACATAGCACAAAAAGGATCTTCATTCTGAAGTGGTTTAGAGACACAACCTTAGACAAAAGTACAAAACAATTCCCTGGTAAACAAATAGCCTATTTTAGCAAGCATAGCTAAATAAACTAGTTTCAGTTGGTTCATAGCATTCTCTACAGCAGATGCAGTTGGTTTAAAAAATCATATGGGAAGAAGAAAATGACTTTTCTCTAAAAATATGGCATGACACACGTGCATTACATTTCTAAGTAAAAAAAGAAGCTTTTTTTTCAAGAAAATCCATAAATAAACCTCTCTAGTGTCAAGCCATCAGAGAGTAAAACATCCATTTATTTGTACGTTTTTTTTTCTTCGATGAAAATAAAGTAGGTCTTTTTCAACACGTGGAATGGGACCGCCAAACCTCGTCTTAAAGTTGATCACAACTCCTCATGTAGTTATCTGGTGAACTATCCTACGATGCAACTCTGGCCTATTATTGAAAAAGCATGAAAATGCTTATCCAGCATGGTTGTCCCCACATGTCCTTCTTGATGGTCAGATATGCACTGCAGGCAGCAGAACTGTGCAGACTTATCCTTATCCTTGCACTGGGAGGTGGAGTGGTGGTAGGGGGGCATTCACAGTCTAATGATCCAAGTTGTAGCCTGTCAGTTCTTCCATGATGCGAGCAGAGGCCCAGTCACGCGGTGGTCCTCACCCCACCACGGTACGCAGTGCACATCAGGAACAGTCAGCGTGTCGCTGGTGCAGCAAGCTTCAGCCTCAGTCCCTCTACACATTCATAGCTGTAGATGTGTTTGTTGTAGACATTTTGTCTTTTTTTTTAATGTTTTTTCTTTTTTTGTCTTTTTTTTCAATATATATATATATATGTGCAAGCAGAGAATGTACTCAAGTCTGGCATTTGTCATTTAGGAAGGTTATCACACAGCTTTCACTCACAGATGTAGTGAAAATGTCCTCCTCTCTCTTTTAAAAATAGGTTTGGTTCACAGAAAAACTTCCCAAACTTGGGTATCTGGGATCTTTCCTATCAAGGTTGTATTGAAGTTTTTTTTAATCATTTACTGAATGGATTTACCATGCCCCCTATTTTGAAAATTTGTTATGCTATAAATTAATCATGGATATAACTAACCATGTTCAAACATCAAACTTTGGTGCCCCTAAAATACTTTCCTTAATCCTCCTCACCACTGCTTTTGAAATGCCAGACTGGAGTAGACCCCGGCCCTCCTCCCACCCCCACCCCCACCCCCTTCTGCCCCTGTCCCTGCCCCGCTCCTCCCTCCAGGGCCCCTCACCGGTCCAGGCCGATGAGCAGGCGGCTCCTCTCCTCCTCTTTCTGGCTCTCGTTCTTCAGGTCAGCAAACACCTGGGTGAAGTAGTGCGGGTCTGAGTTGATCTGGAGCATCTTGGTGCTCATCAGGTTGATGATGGACAGGCAGCGGTCCCAGAAGGTCTCCTTGGAGCTCTCCACCAGGAAGGGCTTGAGCGGGTAGGAGATCTCGTTGCCCATGTAGGAGTAGGACAGGTAGAGGCAGGTGAGCAGCACGGCCTGGAGCTCGTGCTCGGTGGCCACCTCAGAGGACACCACGTCCCGGCAGAGCATGTAGACAAAAACCACGTTGGCGGGGGTGATGAAGCCCTGGTCCTGCCAGCCCTGGAGCAGCAGGGAGCGGTCCACGCTCCGCAGCCACAGTACCGGGTCGGTGGGAGACAGGTGCTTGAGCCGGTAGCAGCGCCGGCACAGGAACTCCCCCAGGCAGCGAAGCAGCTCGCTGGTGGAGGCCTGCACGATCACCCTCTTGGGCGTGCCGGCGGCTACGTTGGAGTTGGTCAGAGGGGCCTTCTTAATGGAGGAGACACCATTGTTGGAGCCCTTGGTCAGGGCAGGTGTGCTTTGGTCCTGGGTAAAGCTGGACAGGTTGGCGCAGGACTGCGACTTCTTCAGGTTCTCGTTGTTGAGATGCGAGACGTTGTTTTGGTAGGCCGCATTGGGCTGCACCTTCTTGGAGCCTTTTTTCTTGGCCGACACGGCCACGATCCGTTTCCATGGCAGCACGTTAATGAGTGAGTGTCGCTTCATGTTCTTGTCTTTAGCGTTCTTGCTGTTTTGCACGGCTGTGTAGTGGCCCACGGTGGCCGGCCCGTCCTCGAAGAGGGCCGCCTTCCGGTAGCTGGGCGAGAGTGACAAGACGGTTCCCATGGCTACTGAGAGGGGTTATCCAGGGGTGTTTGCCTGGCTGGCTGGCTGAAGGGATGACCAAAGATAACGTTAAGAGGAGATTCTGAGGGTCTCAATGCCTCAGTGCTTCCCAGCTGTGAGACCCTGGCTATAGGTTGCAGTTCCTCTTAGGCATCTATGTCTGCCGTGGATCCAGAGGATAAATAGATTTGTAGACTTTGTAGCCTGTGGAAAAAATAAAACATGCAAACAAATGTGATTATTTGTGTTCAACTACAAGTTGTTTTTATGAACAAGTCATTGTTTATGTAATTTCGCTCTCCCTGATGATGTAGCTGAATCATTCTTTATTTCTTGATTTGCCTCTGCAGAATTGGTGGACTAAGTGGTCTTTTACTGGTCTGATTTAGCAAGATAATTAAAAGCAAATGGGTAATTGTACAGTTAAATTCCCACTGAATGTATGCAAGCCAACCGTAGGTGGCTTTTCAACAAAAAAATCGCACACACACACATTAAAAAACATAACTTGGACATTAAATTCATGGAAAAGATTGAATTTGGTTTACCTCACAGTTGACTTCTTATGATTTAGTTTAGGAGACAAGTACCAACATTTCTGACAGTATTTAGAAATGTACCAATGTTTGGGATTGACTACATTAAAACATGAAGTCCACCAATCACACTGAACAGTAATATACTACTCAATAGTCCATTGTTTTAATTTCACTAGTCCTTGATTTTTGTTTACATTTTCGTCATACCATTAGACCTGATCATAAATGTAGAGCCGACTATTTAATTGGGTTTCAGATTACACTTGAACTTCCAATGTTCATGTTTTGGTAACCCCTTCATTTTTACATTATTTGTATTTCCATTGGAATCATTGGTTAGAGCACACGCTGAATACGCTTTTCTAGATCAGCTCTCGTGTTTTAAAATGGTAGACTAGAACATAAACACCTTTGTGAAAGTCGCCTTTAATGTAGCTACCGATTTACAAAAACAACCACGAGTTGTGATAGTTATCAAACGGGATGATCCAGATAAACAAATAATCCTTTATTAGCTGATTAAGTGCCACGATTAAAAACACTTCGTTTTCAACCAATTTACACAATCCAAACTATTCTTTACAGCCTCTAAAGGCAATAATACTCACTGAATGTACTTCGAGTAGTTATAACACAATCCATAAGAAGTCCGAAATTGCCTTTATGAAGTTTCTTGTTGATTGAGGAAGAATGATTGTGCTTGAATAGCTGAAAGTTGTAGTTTTGCGAAAGTGGTTTTTGAACATCGTCTGCTGTCCAAGGTTCTGAAATCGAATGCGCCAGGCGCAATAATAAAGGCGTAATAATTGTCTGGATGCTAACCAACTCCTTTGCTGATTCATTTGTTGATGTCCTAGTACTCTACGAACGATAGCCTATAACATAACTATCAAATAACATATTACACCCCACAGGTTTAGCAGCCTTCTTTTTGAAAATGTCTAAATACCATTTATTACCAAAGTCTATGCCACTTTACCCTACATTTCACAATGTTTCAAAGCTGTGCCCAGTAATTTATGACATTAATGACATTCATTGATGACTAGAAGATCTCAGTCTCACCGTAAGATGTTTTCCTTGAGGAAGATGACGAGGAAAATTATTTCACGGCAGCGATGTTTTCCTTGCAAGTATCCTCTATTTCACTGAAATTCAGGACGAAACATCAACAACCATCTCGATAATTGTAGTTAAAAGAATAGCATCTTACAATCCTTTTTGGAAGAAATACGTAATGCAAGCAAAAACATCAGCACGCTTTGACATAGCTCAGGCTATATGGACAGTATTTCTGGTGCGCAGGCGATGGAGGCAACTGTGGACTGGATGCTGTGAAGATGTGCTGTTGGTCCTCGCCGCCAGAGATGCGGTTGCGAGGGCTTCTGTGCACTAGCCCTGACTTGCGCGTACTTGAGAGGATGTCAAAGACAGTGGTCGAGCGCCGCTTTGTGCGCTATGTCTGTGGTGCTGTTTTTCCAATACCCAATCACAACAAGCTGCCGCTGAACTCGATGAACTGTTTGTTATAGGCATGCTAAGAGCTTGGGTTTTGAATGCAGCAAAAGTCTTCTGAAAATAATAAAGTATGCATGCATTAATTAAAATGTGAGAAGCCTTTATATTTTTTCAAATGATCTTTTATGATATGTGTTTTAAGGGGCAATAATGCACAGCATAGTAAGTTATGCTGAATTGATTTAACTCAAGCATGCAAACTCCTAGGGTTTAATTTCCGAGAACGCTGATAATACAATGAACGAGGAATCGTTCAGAAAGATTCAATGTTGAATCACTTTAAACATGCAGTAATACAATTACATAAATATGTAGTGTATTTGCTTTAGCGTATAGGCCTACGCCTCAATATGGCTATGGGCCCACACATTGTTTTTCTTTTTTATTCGCATACATTTCCCACAATTCTCAACTGCTTGCTGCGTAAACTACGTTCTCAGTTACGTATTTCCTTTGGCGTTTTTGATTGTTGTAGGCAGGCAGCTTTTGAATAGGCAAGATGGCGGCTGCGGCAGTGGTTGAGTTTCAGAGGGCTCAGTCTCTCATTAGCACGGATCGTAACGCCTCTATTGATATTCTTCATTCTATAGGTAAGTATTAACTTGAGAATCTAAACTACTCAGTACGACTTGTCTCGTTGATATATTTGTGATTAAATGTTGACATTGCAAAGGCTTATACATTGACATCTGCCGGTTTGTGTGGCGTGCTGACTCACTGTAGAATCATGGGATAACGGTGGTTAGCAAGTCAACTTGATAGGCCTTGACTTTTTAGTTGGACTGAACGGTAGTCTAGCTATGTGGCTAACTAGCTAGCTTCATATAACTCTGTCAGCGTTGTGACTATCTTTCACTATTATAGTGGTTTTGCATGGTAGTTACTGCTGACTAGCTAGCTAGATTTATTCAACTTGTGTTGCTAGTTTTAGTACTGTTCGCTATTTAGCTAGGCTAGCTGCTAGTCACTGTCAATGCCTGGCTAGCAAGCATTAGCATGACGTTGTCACAGTTAACTATGTTTTGCAAGAACAACCACAGTTGCATAATTACATTCCTTACTAGCTAGTTAGCTAAATAGCTGACGAGTTACGTTTCAATTGTTGAGACCGACCACATTATGCATTTGGTTCGGCTCACACTTGTTTAAACTAGTTACCTACACGGGTACAGTGTGTCTTTAAATTGCCTTAGTCACAGCTGTTAGCAAAGTAGCTAACTAGCCTTTTTGGTTGGTGGCTGGCAAGCTACCTCAGGTAAACATGCGATAAAACATCAGATGATAAATACATTATTTTTGCAAAAGTCATACTTAGAGATGCATCTACATCTATTATGTGGGTTTATTGATGATTGGGCAGTGTGACAGAAGGGCCAATGTTGTATCTTGTTTATTTGTTTTAAACAGTGAGGAGAGATGTGCAGGAGAATGATGAGGAAGCCGTCAGGGTTAAAGAACAGAGCATCCTGGAGCTGGGGAAACTCTTGGCCAAAACGGGACAGGCTGCAGGTGAGTCTCCCATGTCTGGTCAACAGGGCGTCTGCTGAAGGATCATAGCTACTTTGTGGTAACTGTGTATGATGCATCTAAAGTGCTATGACGGTAGTCAACAAACTTGAGCCTTTTCCAAGGATGGAGAACTTGTTGTTGAACTTCTCACTTGACTTCTCTAGAACTGGGAGGGCTGCTGAAGTTTGTGCGGCCATTCCTGATCTCTATCAGCAAAGCCAAGGCAGCCAGGCTGGTGCGCTCTCTGCTGGACCTTTTCTTGGACATGGAGGCAGCCACGGGCCAAGAAGTGGAGCTTTGCCTGGAGTGCATTGAGTGGGCCAAGGCTGAGAAGAGGACCTTCCTCCGGCAGGCGCTGGAGGTAAGGTGACCCTGGAGCCTGTGTCCGTACCCTGTCTGTCTATCAGGGTTCCAGGCTTCTTCTTCCCCTCCTCCCTCAATACCTTGGGTGTTACATTGACAGTGACACATCTCTTGTCCCCTGTCATTAGGCTCGCCTGGTCTCACTCTATTATGACACCAAAAGATTCCAGGAGGCCTTGGCACTTGGTGAGTGACAACTCTTGCTATTTCTACTGTCCACATATATGTTTTAGGGAGCTGCTAACTCCTGTCTCAAGTTAAGGGGGTGAATCACCAAATATGGTGACATGGTGTAATGATTTGATATATTCACCCCTTGCCACTGATCAAAGATACAAACTAAGTGCTACGGTTCACTTGGTTTCTCCATGTCAGCTGACAGCTTCTCCTAGTCTAAACCTCCTTGTTTCCGACCTGTCTGCAGGCTCACAGCTGCTGCAAGAGCTAAAGAAGATGGACGACAAAGCTCTGCTGGTGGAGGTGCAGCTGCTGGAGAGCAAGACATACCATGGTCTCAGCAACCTGCCCAAGGCTCGGGCTGCCCTCACGTCTGCCAGGACCACGGCCAACGCCATCTACTGTCCCCCGAAGCTCCAGGCCGCCCTGGACATGCAGTCAGGTTAGACTCACTTCGGTCACTTTCCCATGATCCCGTGTGGAAAGAATTCATTTTTAGTAGGGAATAGCTGAAAACGATCTACTTGCAGCTTTGCTTTCTGTCTACTGTAGAACCTTTATTCAAGCAAATGAGATTTGAAGTGAATAAGTGTACTTGTGGTGTTACCAAGGGTGACAGTGACTCATTCCCTTCCCTCTTTTCCACCCTCTTCTGAACCTCCCGCTGCTTGCTCTGGAATCTGAGTTGAGCTGTGATGAAATAGTGGAGCTGACCTTTCTTCATCTCCCACCGCAGGGATCATCCATGCAGCAGAGGAGAAGGACTGGAAGACAGCCTACTCCTACTTCTTTGAGGCCTTCGAGGGCTACGACTCCATCGACAGCCCCAGAGCCATCACCGCTCTCAAATACATGCTGCTGTGCAAGATCATGCTCAACACGTAAGTCATGACGTCACTTGGGCTGTGATTTTAATGAGAGTTAGTCTGCAGCTTTGTGACTTGTGTGTGTAGACATGATGTACATTTCTTATGTGATTTTACGTGACATGTGCCCCCAGACCAGAGGATGTGCAGTCTTTGATCAGTGGGAAACTGGCTCTGCGGCACACTGGTCGACAGGTAGGACACTGTTGGCTCACTCTCGAGTTTTTGTGACAACAGGCTTTAATGTTACAGCAATTCATCACTGACTGCTAAAACATTCTTAGCTCTCCAGATTGACAATCCTCCCTCCCTTTCTTTCCCCTTTGCAGACGGATGCACTGAAATGTGTTGCGCTAGCCAGCAAAAACAGATCATTAGCGGACTTAGAAAAGGTGAGACCTTTGGCCTATCATGTTTCGTGTACTAAAGGTTTTTTTATGAGTTGACAGCTTTTTATGACGGGTCCTTTTCCATGGTCTCTCCAGGCCCTTACAGAATACAGAGCAGAGTTGAGGGACGACCCAATCATCAAAACCCACCTGGCCAAGCTCTATGACAACCTGCTGGAGCAGAACCTTATCCGTGTCATCGAGCCTTTCTCCAGAGTACAGGTAGGAAAATTGAAATATTTGTAGCTCGATGAAGCTGCTTTGTGGTGTTCAGTGGATGCGTCTAGTAATGGCTTTCTCCAATCTAAATCTTTTCTTCTTTTTGTTTGCAGATAGAACACATATCAGGCCTCATAAAACTGTCAAAGGTATTTATGCTTCTGTTCTGCAGTGAGTTTGCTTGATTCAATATTCAAATAACACTAAACTAATCAATGCTGTCTTTATTCATTGTTTTTTCAGGGGGATGTTGAAAGAAAATTGTCACAGATGATCCTGGATACAAAGTTTCATGGTAAATCTATAGTTTACTTCTGTTTCGATACTGCAGATATCCTACTCTTCCATGTTTTTTGAGTGTGCTGCTGTACACAGCCGTCTCAAGTGTCTGTGTGACCTCAGGGATCCTTGACCAAGGTGAGGGGGTTCTGATCATCTTCGAGGAGCCTCCTGTCGACAAGACGTACGAAGCGGCCCTGGAAACCATTCAGAACATGAGCAAAGTGGTGGACTCTCTCTACAACAAAGCAAAGAAGTTAACATAGGTAAGTCACACAGGTCTCTCCAGAACATCACTCTGTTTATGATTCTTCTTCCTTTCGTTGTAGATCTATCCTGTTCTAAATGTGACATGATGCTTATCATCTCCAGGAAAAAATGGTGATCACAGCAGCACAGTGGAGGAGGTGTGTGACCAGCGTGTGTTATATTTTAAAAGGGGACAAGGGAGAACAGCAAAATAGTTCCTCAAACTGCAACAAACGGGAGTCCCAGTTTCCCCAACGAAAGTTCCTGTCTCCCTAAACGGACAATTGCATCACTTCTTCTTTTCATTTTGTCCATTTTTCTTTTTGACGTTCATTCAGGATTCTGTATAACTGTCAGCGGCCAGAACAGGCCATCAGGGAATATTGTAAAACCACAATAAAAGATTGACAAGTAAAAGTATACATATGTTTATATCTCGTATAGAATTGATGGTGGGGTTACAAAGTCTTGAGATGACCATTGCCACCCCTGAAGGTGCAATACTGACCTCAAGGGCCCCGATCTACACTACTTACATAGGAGGACGAGGCTTTTTGGTCAAGGCTTTCCTTGTTCTTGGTTCATATCTCTCAGAAGCACACTATTAAGTTGGTTGAATCTTTGAACACCAGGATGTCCCTGCCAGGCAAACTTGGATGCAAGAGCTCCCTCTAGCTCTTGCATGCGTGATCATCATATCGCTGCCAAGTCGCTCTGTTTCCTCAGTTTTAGTCATTTGGCTGTCAAATTTTACCACTGGCCTTTTTCTTTGTAACAAAAACCTAAAATTCTGTCACTCCACTTTTTTTTTTGTCACAATAAGATCATGGAGCAGAATGGATGCCCTCTCATACCGCCAGTGCCCCCTTTCGGTCCTCTGCTTTGCCTCAATGTTTGGGAGCAATATATTGTAAGAGTGGAGATGTATTCATTGCCTCTGAGCTTCTATGTCTTATCCCAAGTAAGCAAATTTCCATTGTTAATTCCTAGCTCGAGTATGGTATGCTGGTAACCAAACAATTTGTATGCTCAGATTTTTGTTGTTTTCATTTATAAGTCATTTTTAAAATAAATATTTTGTATTTTAAGAAGTTTGTCTGCCTCTTGGAAAAATATCACAAATTTGACCTGACAAAGTTGGATGTGGTTGTGTACCAGTCTGTTGTGCTCCAGTGTTGGAATAAGTTGATCTGTGGGTTCCATGTGTTGGATAAGTGTTTTAAGATGATTGGACTGTGGTACAAAAGAATAGATTGACTTGCAGAGCCTTCAGATAAAATGTATACCACGGTGGAGGAGGAATGAGTGCCTGTAATTACTTAAAAAGGAGGGAAAGTCAAAGGGAAGAAGCTTGTGCAAGTATGATCTAGAACTGCTGGATTAGCATCAACTCAATGGGACTGACTGGTTGTGAGCATTTGTTGATGGTTTTGAATACTGTATGAAGTACTGATGGAATTTTGTGTTTTAGTTTCTACTGTTGGAAAATGTTCCTGTGTGTTGGAAAACCTCATCACATAAAAGGGCATTAAATCAGAATTTCAATGACAGCTTTGGATTGTTACGTTATTTTAACAGACATTCTTAAACTTGCAATCAGCTTGTTCGTGTTATGAACCGTTATTTATTCATTGACACACAAAAGAAGACCGTTCATGGTCTTTAAGACCAAGATACTTGGTTTTATCTTTGGCTTAGGGTTGGAGAACCTAAGATTTAGATCCTTTGTTCAGATTTTGTTGCTAGTATTTCCAGTTTACTCAGATTAAGTGCCATAAACTGCACTGAACTCAAAGCAGTACATGATTTCCTCCTACTTTTACAAATGTGTTCACTTACAGAAAGCTTTTTACTTAGGTTCAAGACTTTAGACAGTGTGAAGGTTTATAAATAGTAATGTAAATGTATGTAGGACCTGTGTTACCTCACAACAAAAGGTTTCAGAGAAGATGTGAGGAGCTTGCTTGGCCCTCAGTCACATGTTCATTTTTCAGTGTTATTCTCTTGACAAAAATCATGGTTAACAGCATTGTAATATAACTCATCCATGCCACTGCTTCATTGAGTTTTCCAAACCAAAAAAAGTATTGTTGCTTGTTTTGGATTTCTATACACATCAGTATCAAATGTACACACGGTTCTTGCTGATCAACAATTACCGGGTATGTCTGATGTTCAGATGAGTTCAAATAAATATTTTATGAATAAGTGTTTGTTTTTTGTTTTCCCTCATGTGAATGACCAACTGCTGTGTTATTGGTGCATCTGATAGTATTTAATTTGGTATGGTACATTAGGAGATCCTGGGGTGCTACCGTGGTGCAAAATCTCAAACTGGGGTTTTGATCAACCATTGCTTCAGTTAAGTGATTAAAGATCAAGGACGTATCCATGGAGTCAACATTGGGGGGGACGAATTTAATTTATTATGGTAATTTCGGACAGTTTGCGTGGTTGCCTGTCGTAGCGTAGCACATTTATATTTGTATATCAATATATTGGATGTGTCCCCCCCAATGTGTATTATGATTACGGCCTTGTTATTAAAGATGTTGAAATACCCCAGAATTGAAGCTATTCAATTGAAAAATAAACATGTTCTTATAGTTTGTGTCACTCAAGTGATGTTATTTATCCTAATGTTAGGCTTAAGAAACAGATATTAATAGATTTTGAAAGTCATAATGGGAGTTGAAGTATGATACCTAAAAGAGAACATGTTCCCTGCAGGCTGTACAAAAATGTCTCCGGTTTAACGACGAAGATTTATGGTATGCTTTAATTAGGAATACTTACATTGACTACATAGGTATGTATGAATTAACATATTTTGTGAAGAGGACTCGTGACTATTGCGGAAAAAAATGTTTTGCTTATCTTTTTATCATGCGACGTGTGCGTGGTGACATCACATCGAAACAGATCCCGCCCTCAAACCACAAGTGAGTCCTGTTGCTGTCAAGAGTTCCACCAAAGCGTTAATGCTGAATTGCATTTGAAGTACAAGAATAAAACACCATGACGACCAGTCAGGTGAGTTTTTTTCGTAGATTACTCATAAATAGTTTTCATTAAACACTGCCTCATTATCAACGCAGACATGTTGGGGAAATTCTTGTCTCTTGCCTGCCAACTCGAGCCACCAGTGAGTCTGCTGTGTGGCAGAGTTGTACGTCATTCAAAAGCCATATAGCCCGGAAGACGAGTGTCCTGTGTCTATGATAAACTATCTATCTCCTAACTAACTAGCAAGTGCTAATGCAATTAAGAGCCCTACAATTATAACTACACAGCACTGAACGATGTAGGATCTCTGAGCAAGATCCCTGAAGACCACCTAAATCAGTTATGCAGCAACAACAGTACCTAGCTCTAGCTAGTCTGCTAGCTCTAACTAATCATTAGACTACTGTATGTTTGTATGCTAGTAGCTACCAATGTGTACCATGTTCATTAAGTGTGTTGATCAATTAGTTAACAGTGCTGACTCGTTTAAATTGTAAATTAAATGTAATGAAATATTGGGCAATAATTCTTCTTATGCTTAATCAAGAAAACGTGACGACGTAGGCCTAGTATAGTTTCCTTGGAAATAGGTTTCTTGAGCTGATTTAGACAAGTATGATAGAATTCAAGGAATTATGTTTTTGTTTTCACCTCTTTAATTAGGACATTTTCAAATGGTGTCTGTTGTCAAAGCAGAGAAAGCAACAGTTTACCAACACTACTCAAATTCACATTGCCCATTCATAATAATTCAACATTTGGCCTGGATATCAGAAGTCGGTTTATAGTTTAGCTTTGATGCCAGCGCTTAACTAGGCCAGCCAATGATTCTGGGGTTAGTTTAAGACTGCAGATTCTGCTCTCTTAGTGTTAGATACTGCAATGCCTTCCAAATCGCCTTCCATTTCCATTAAAGTGTAGTCATGTTGCAAAGATGCGTGTTTGTTATTATTCCTGAAACAGTTGCCACCATCATATTGTAAGGCCTTAGCCTATAGATAGGTCCAAGTATTCTTTCCCCCAAAACTGTCAGTGAAAATCGGTGTCCCTATTGATATTTCTCCTAATTAGTGTATAGAGAATCTTGTCATTTGCGGTGAAATATGTGTTTTTATACTGCCCTCATCCAAATCTGCTGACTCAACCTTGGAATAAGCCTGTGACATGAACAATTGTACCATTTCCCCCTAGACTGAATGATGCAGGCCTACACAGATCCTATTGAGTGGTTTCCTTAGGGCTCGGTCTCAACACGCTTATGAATTATCCCTACTAGTCTGTTAAACTCTATAGGGTATAGCCATTAGTGTCTCCATAGACCCCTAGCTGTTCTGGTGCTGAATCACCATCACTTGCCCTGCATATTCCACTGGTTTACAGTTGAAATGACTGGAATCCTTCAATATCCTTCATTAGGAAAGCCTGGTGTGTGTACAGCCACCTGCATGTTTGTATGTGTATGCCTACATCGGCTGACAAGTCAT
Source organism: Osmerus eperlanus (assembly GCF_963692335.1). NCBI lineage: Eukaryota > Metazoa > Chordata > Actinopteri > Osmeriformes > Osmeridae > Osmerus > Osmerus eperlanus. Next base: position 14,823,909 of record NC_085029.1, read on the forward strand.
TTGTACAAAAAAAACAATGGGCCCCTTTCCACCAGGGAGTCTGTTAATAGGGGTGCTGTCTCTTTTGGAATGCCCCAATTGAGATTCTAAAAAAACAAAACAAAAACATCATTATTGTTGGAGTAAGGACACAATATTTGAAATGTGCTCAGACTCAGAGCAATATAGACTAGACCCAATTACAGACCAGCAGATTCACCAGACAGTTTGAGAGTTGAAGGAGGATAGGCTTTTACTTCTAGGTTTGGTTTTCTGATTTTGTATTCCTCTCTAGTACTTGAGCTACTGCATATTGTTGAGCTTCCTAAAGGTATAGCTAAGCTTATACAGACTTTTATCTGGATGGGAAACAAATCTCCATGGTAACCTAAATGCGGAGGCTAATTTGTGGTAGAGCTTGCTGTGTTTCTAAATAGAGAGGGCAAGACTATTTTAAGAAGAGCACTCTGAACAGAGCCTACTGGGTACCACCCTTGTAATTTTCTTATTTAATTTAGTCTAAAATCAGTCTATGACTTTCTAGCCAAAGGTTCTATGTGAAAATTACCCTTCCATTTTAGTACAGGAATGGTGTTGATCAATAGCTTGCTTGGGGTGATGTTAATAGCATTGTTTTGCCTATAAGCAAAGCTTGGCAACCAAAAAGTTCTCTGTAAGCATGTACCACTGTCAGCTTAACTAACTACATCATTAATTTTGTCCTCTCACACAGCACAGATCTATTATATACTTTGTTTATGGTCTCCAAGGACCGTTCATTTGATTTAGCCTAACTAGCAGAAATGTGAATCAGTGCCTCTTATTCCATCCTCTCTCACTAGTAATTATTATACACCTTCTCTACAGGCATCTCAACAGGCATCTATTTTATGTCAAATAAATGTAGCAAGTGGCACAAAAAAGAACTTCAAATGCATTGTTATTGCAGGCTTCATTAATGGAGCTCATTCCGTGGAAATAGGCTTTTAATATGTCAAAGAGATATTGTTTGCTTTAATGCTCTTACAAGGGCCAGTTCCATCATTTCACATGACCTAATGCTTTTTGAACGTGGGCACATTTTTACGTGGAGACAGGATAGGCCTGTGGTCTCATTGTGTTTCATGTTCTGTCATGAAGGGCAGCAGTAGAGTAGGCTTAGTGACTTCTCAAATTGCCTCTTTTTTTTTTACAGACCATGCAAGCGGCGCGATGCCCAACCGACGAGCTGTCACTCACCAACTGTGCCGTCGTGAGCGAGAAGGGACCGCCGTTTGAACCGTGAGTGCGCTCTGAAGTGTGTGTGTGTGTGTGGGCACGTGTGGATATGTCCACGTTCTATATGGGCCCTACATCACATCCCTGTGGAGTTCAAAGGATATTGTGATCCGTGTGGGTCACTGGGCCTGGGCTCCACCAACAGTCCCAGAAGCCCCCAGGGCCGGCCCTCTCTGAAGCCCTCTCCTCCGTCACATGACCCGGGCTGCCCTCAGCTCTGGCCAGGATGCAACTGTCCCTCCAGTCTGGAGGGCACTCGTATGAAACGCTCTCAACACAGCTCTGTCACATGGCAAAGGAACCACTTGATAACCCAGGCTTTAAAGTGTGTGTGTGTGTGTGCGTGTGTGTTATGTTGTGTGCCGTCTGGAGATGAGCTGTGGTTTTATGGTTGGTTGGCTCCAGAGTGTGACATCGTACTGTGACAGGAGATTGTAACTTTGTCTGGCCTAGTTTCCTGTCTTCCTCTGGGGGTGAAGGACAGTGTGGGAACTGCTGTCACTCGCCAGAGCTTCATCTGTCACACAAACACACACCCACACAAACTATTCCGTCTTTTACCCTAGTTTTCTATATTTTCTGTCGCTCTATGTCTATTTATAACACCTCACCATGCATCCCATTAACAAACTGAAATGAAGTGTCTAATTGCCTATTCCCCACATACGTTTTTAATTATGATATTTTTAAGAGATCTTTCGAATCATTCTGTTTTCCTTTTCTTATTCTCAGACATGTGACCGTGAGAACCATGCCCACCCACAAGTATGTGTTCACAGTGAAGACCCACCACAGTGTGGAACCTGGGACCATAGCCTTCAGTCTTCCCCAGGTACAGTACCAGCCTTCTGGGACCAGCCATGGAGGCCAGCCAGTGTACCTCAAGAGGCACCACTGTGTTCATATACTTCAGTGAGCCTAACCAAGAGTTCACATAATGACAATATTTTGCTTTGTTTGCACCCTGTAGCTAATGATACCGTATAGCAGATGTTTTTAACTTGCACCTGACTCTAAACTGAGATAAGGAAGGATTTCCCTAGTTTTTAGTTGACGCTATAGACAGTGGTAACCATTTAAAACAATTGTAATCCACACACTAAGTTGGTATCTTTTCTGAAACCGTTTGCTGCTTAGCTTAACTGTAACTGTAAGCTCTTCTGGTTTGTCAGTTCAACGTTCCTGCAAAGTGCTGCAGTGTGGTATTTCCCCATTAACATTGTCTTGGTCTCTTCCTGTTTTTAAGCTGGGACTTCTCGCTGTACTCAAAGCTGTCTTGTTTCAGTGGCACCTTGCATGCACCTTCTCTTCTCTCTGTTGTTTCCATGTCTGTCACTGCTTTTGACCTTTGACCTTGCCTGTCTCTGCCTGCTCTGCCTCTCGTCTGTAAACTTGGCAGCTGCCGCGGCCCACAGGTACCACCGTAACCTCCTCACCATGGGCTTATTTCACAATGTGCCAAAAGCACAACCATAGGAAGCTGTCCAAGGACAAACAGTTAAAAGTGTTGTTAGGATCTCTTTAGATCAGATGGCTGAGCGGTTAGGGAATCGGGCTAGTAATCAGAAGGTTGCCGGTTCGACTCCCGGCCGTGCAAAAAGACGTTGTGTCCTTGGGCAAGGCACTTCACCCTACTTGCCTCGGGGGAATGTCCCTGTACTTACTGTAAGTCGCTCTGGATAAGAGCGTCTGCTAAATGACTGAATGTAATGTAAATGTAGATGGGACAATATTATTGGTCGTTCTTAAGACGTGATGTGAAATAAGATCAGTCTAAAGAGGAAGGTTACGTCACTGTCGTGTCGGGTTCCCCCAGTTGTGAACAGAATGTGTTGATTCTGAATTTAGGTATAGTGTGTCGTGTCTCAGATTACTCTGTGTATTTCTGTTGAGACCATTTTCTCTCTCTACTTGGTTGCTGGGTAACTAGAGATCCCATGAATAGCCACGTCCCTGCTTGTCCATTGCCTTTGAATCAAAGCACAACTCAATACATAGATAATGTGGGATTGTGTTTAACAAAGCTGTATTTACTTTACAGAGGAAATGGGCCGGGCTCTCCCTTGGTCAGAATGTAGAAGGTAAGATCGAAGCTCTACAAAGCACCAGCCTTGAAAACATCAAAGGGATCTGATTTTCTGTCAAATCAAGCAGTCTTTCTGCACAAAATTGGCTTTTAATGTTGTCACATGATTGTCCTGGTCAGTAACTCAGCTCAGTTATCAGTGTAGCCCAGATGGGTAGCCTCTGAATGTCTCTAACATGAAATATAAGTGTATAGCAGCCGTTCTCAATCCTCAGGGACTGCCCTGCATGTTTTAGATGTTTCCTCTCCAACACACCTGATTCAAATGAATGGGTCGTTATTATTATTTTTTTGCAACCAGAAGATGGGATCTATGTATAGTGTGTGTGTGTGTGTGTGTGTGTGTGTGGGCTTGGGGATACCTCTCATCCATCATGTAGACTGGCCAGGTTCCTCAAAAATGGAGCTGGACAAGCCTTCTCTTTGAAGTCACTGGCAGGGCCATAGTAACGTATCCCTGTGTAAAATATGACCAGCAGAACAAACACACCGAGCACCCTTCCTTAGGTCTGTTTCTTTTCATGACAGAAATTGACTTCTGTCAGAGACGCCCCCGTTTCCCTGTAGCACAAAACGGATGTCTCTCTGTCCCCTTATCAAAGGGCCTGCGTTTGTCATCTTTAGCTAGGAAGCCCTGAAAAGCAAGCCGACTCCATCACGGCCTTCATCTTCTTGCTGCTGCTGTGAATTCACTGGATGTTGGTGAGGAAGTTATGGTTGATGCCCCTAACCCCAATGGCCCCCGGTACACTGGATAATTGGCTAATTTACATAATGGTGTCTGGAACACCAAACGCAGTGTGCAGTGTTTCCCATATATTGATTCATTTGTGGCAGCCCGCCACAATGAAAAATTGACTGCCAATTTTACTGTTTAACATGGCAAAAAATCAAATAAAATGTTGATTTGCACGCAGCACATTGATTCGCTCAGACCCTTCTTGCCCAGCTCGCGTTCTCTCTCACTACAACGGACCCGTCTGTGAATAGCCCCCTTCCTCAAATGTTTTGGACTAGAATATATAATGCATTTAGAAAGTACAACAGAAGATCAAGGATCAAATGTGTATAGTTACCAAAATACTGTTCCCACATCTTTGTCCTTTTCCTTTGCAGTCACCAACTACAAATTTGACAAGTCCAAGCAGTGCGTGGGCACAATGACGGTGGAGATCGACTTCCTGCAGAAGAAGAACGTGGACAGCAACCCCTACGACTCAGACAAGATGGCCGCCGAGTTCATTCAGCATTTCAACAGCCAGGCCTTCACTGCAGGCCAGCAGGTACCAGCGTGGGGAGTCAAAGAGAGGAGGAGGAGGAGGAGGAAGGAGGTTTGAGACTAATTCATGGTTGGTCATTTCACGTTGTCAAACTGACCTTTTCTGTGCATCTGTGTGTGTCTCTCTCTCTCTGTCTTCCATCTCAGTTGGTGTTTAGTTTCTGTGACAAGCTGTTTGGTTTAGTTATCAAAGACATCGAGGCCATGGACACCAGCATCCTCAAAGGAGAGCAGTCCTCCGGCAAGAAGCAGAAGGTACCAGAGCAGATAACTGCTTCTTCAACCTAGGACTGACATTCATCTGGTTGCATACAACTTTAATCCAATATTCCTGATTCTTTGTTGATAAGGGGTACAATTAGCCAGCTTTTAGTTTTAGTTCAGTAAGAACTAATTACCTTTCAAAGGTTCCTTCTCTTATCGTCATGACTGTTCTTTTTTGCAGATTGAGATTGGTCTGTTGCTGGGCAACAGTCAGGTGATGTTTGAGAAATCCGAGAGCTCATCTCTTACCCTGGTTGGTGAGTTCCTCATACATCCTCTTCATGCTGGCACACACGGGCATGCACACACACACACACACACACACACACACACACACACACACACACACACACACACACACACACACACAGGCTAGAACATATTGATAGACTTGATCTAGTTAGTTTCACTCCATTACATGACATTAAAGTACACCTGACAGATTGCTGCTTCCATGCATGAGTTCCAGAGTAGCATCAGTTACAGAGAAGAGATGTGTGAAGTGATTTGGCCAGACATGGGTGTAATGAACCATAGCCAATGTGTTCACAATTCACAGCAAAGTGGGATAAATTGTTTCTTGATTCTTGCTGGTTACCTGCTAGAACCACAAGAGGGCAGTATACACCAGCTTTTGTTTCACCTCCCCTCTGGATTGACTGGAACAGGAAACTGACACATCCCACTTTAAACACCCATTAAGTATTGTGTTGAGGTGCTGGTTTTTACCATGCTTAGTGTATCTGATGCATGAGTACATAAATCAAAAATGAAGTGAACATGTTCATATTTATTTTTGCTTAGCATTTCATCATATTCCACTCCTAATTTTCCCTGTGTGTGTCCCTGGGTCCATGTGTGTCCTGCAGGGAAGGCCAAGACGAGAGAGTCCCGCCAGTCCATCATCAACCCAGACTGGAACTTTGAGAGGATGGGCATAGGTGGTCTGGACAAGGAGTTCTCCGACATCTTCCGTCGCGCCTTCGCCTCCCGAGTCTTCCCTCCTGATATAGTGGAGCAGATGGGTCAGCTCTCCTGCTTTCTCTTTCTCTCTCATTCTAACTCTCTCGCATTCTATCTCTCTCATTCTCTCTCTTTCTCTCTCATTCTCTCTCTTCCTCTCTCTAATACTCTTTCTCTTTCTATCTCTCTTTCATTCCCCCTCTCTTTCTCTCATGCCTTTCCTATGGGTTCTCTCCTTCTTTGTCTGCCACACAGAAACCCTTTTTTTTCCCCTCAGACTCTCGATCTTTCTCTCTGACCCCCTCTCTGAATCTCTTAATATCTTTCCTCTCTGTCTTTTTATAGCTCATGCTGTGAGTTCTTCTCCTACCACATCCCGCTCTAACCACCTCTCAAGGCCCGTGGACCTGTGTTCCAGCATGCTTTGGGTTTGCTGGACTGGCCCGTCCACTAGTGGTGGAGGGGGAGATGAAGGCAGCGTGCCAAAACAAATCACTCAATCAGTCTGTGGAACACCACGGAACGAACAAGAGTCCCTGTGTCCAAATGGCATTAAAACCAAGACCAACACTAAGGCGCTGAATTGAAACCTTTCGGGGGAAAACCCCCCCCCAATGGTAGCATAATTGCTGGTATCAGGCTCCTGGTCTCAGAGTGGTAGTGTCATGCCGTGGTCCTGTGAGTTATGACGTAGGACTCCCCCAGCTGAACGGCCCTCACAAACACTCAGAAATAGTTGTTTGACATGTCTCAGATTACGCTCCTGATTCCCTTTTCCTGAAGGACAGCTTATAGACAAACCAGTCAGGTGTTGATGCTCACAGACAAAGGCGCTCATGTCGGCGACTCCCACGCACACACACACACACACACACACACACGTCCGCGCACACACACCCGGGCCGAGCCTCGTGGCGTCCAGCCTGCGAGGTGACCTTTAGGCGGGCGGCAGGGTGCGGGAGTGTGTCCCTGGCTGTGACCAGCTGGCTGGTATAATGAGATGGCGAGCCCTGATAGAGGGGAGGTAAAGGTGAGGGTGTAATTGGCCAGAGTGGGGGGAGCGGCGGCGATGACAGGTAGACGCGGAGGGGAGGAGTGTGGGGGGTGTTATTGTACCTATCTTCATCTGGGAATGTCAGTGGGAGGCTTGCCTTCTTTGGATCTGTGTGTTTGGGATTGGAAGGTGTGTGTGTGCACTTTCACCCTCATCAGCTCTTCCTATGCGCTCTCTACCAGACAGCCTGTAAGGCTCTGGTGGGACCCCGTGGTTCCCTCTCCTCCCCAGAATGAGGCCTTACCTGGAGCCCCTCAGGCAGGGGTCAGCCGCCCCGCAATCCCAGGTCCAAATGGCAGCTCTGATGCTTATCTGGGGCCTCAATAAGTCTGGACTAAATGTCATTAAGCAGGTGCAATAAGCCATGAGGGTCATGCTGTCTGGTCTTCAGTCTAGACCCCAGATACCTCTTAATATCCAGACTCCACCCTCGTGTAGCGCTTAGTTACTGGTGACAGTATACTACTGATCTAAAAGCAAATCCTCAAGTTGTCTGTTGAGATTTCATATCTTCATGCATCTTTTGTTTCTTTGAATGATTTAATTATTCTATTCTGCTATTTAACGCTGATAGCATTTCTCTGTAGTGACGGCCATTGAGTTGAACTGACTGTGTTGTCTGTGCGGTGGCCCAGGGTGTAAGCATGTGAAGGGCATCCTGCTGTTCGGGCCCCCTGGCTGTGGGAAGACCCTGATGGCCCGGCAGATCGGGAAGATGCTCAACGCCCGAGAGCCCAAGATCGTCAACGGCCCCGAGATCCTCAACAAGTACGTGGGCGAGTCGGAGGCCAACATCAGGAAGCTGTTCGCCGACGCAGAGGAGGAGCAGAAGAGGGTGAGTGGGGATGCGCCACACACACACACAACCATACAGACACACACACACACACAACCATACAGACACACACACACACACACACACAACCATACAGACACAGCTATAAACACGTGCACACACTCAGCCATGCACACAGACACACACACACACACATTCAGCCATGCACACAGACACACACACACAAACACACACAACCATACAGACAGACACACACACACACAACCATACAGACACACACACACACACACACACAACCATACAGACACACACACACAACCATACAGACACAGCCATAAACACGTGCACACACTCAGCCATGCACACAGACACACACACACACACATTCAGCCATGCACACACACACACGCCCCCCCCAGTCTCTCTCAGTTGTCTGTGCTGGCACAACTAAGTACATATTAGATATATTAGTCCACCAATTCTGTCCACACATTCCCAAATGGAGCCAACATGTTGCCCAAGACACAAAACACAGATAAGCATCACACATGAATCCCAGCAGAGAAGCTAATTTCTCCACTGGAGGATTGATTTGCCCTTTAGTAGACATATTTCTAATAACTGTGGTAAAGTTCCCTGGGTTCCCACTAGCGACGGGGTGGAGGTTAGGGGGGGAGGGGGGGGGAGGGGGTTGCTTGTGTATTGAGCTCCCGTAGCGGTGTGACAGTGACGGACTCACTCCTCACCAGCTAATGAGGGGTTGGGTTATCTCTGACCCCCCCCCCCCCCCCTGTCACCGTCAACCTCCCGCCCCCTGCCCTCCACCCCGCTCCCCTCTGAACCAGCACCAGCTCAGCCCTCCACCTGCTTTAAATGGTACGTCTGGAGCCGGACAGAGCCAGAGATGCACTGAAAACCCCCCAGCCCCCTCTCTCTCTCCCTCTCTCTCTCTCTCTCTCTCTCTCTCTCTCTCTATCTCTATCTCTATCTCTATCTCACTCTCCCTCTCTCGGGGAGGGATGGGAGGTATTGTGACAGTGCTTTAGTTTCCCCACATTCTCCCCTGGTCATCCTTCCAGGTGAAAGGTTAGGGTTTACGAAGGTTGCCCTGTAGGCCTACTATCAGCTGTCTGGCCCCCGATACGTGTACATGAGTCAGCAGAATGGCAGCTTTGGGAATCTGGCTTGGCCTTTTATTCATGTTTTTATATTCTTACACTCTCACACACACACAGACACACACACACATGCTGGCATGGGTAACACACCTATGTGTGACTCTGCACCCCCTGGTGTACCCCTCCTCTACAGCTGGGGGCCAACAGCGGGCTGCACATCATCATCTTCGATGAGATCGACGCCATCTGTAAGCAGCGTGGCAGCATGGCGGGCAGCACCGGCGTGCACGACACTGTGGTCAACCAGCTGCTGTCCAAGATCGACGGGGTGGAGCAACTCAACAACATCCTGGTCATAGGTACACACACACACACACATGCACACACACACACACAACCTGTGGACAACCTGGGTTTGGTTATATACTGGAGCTTTTGCTGCTGAAAGATCTGAGCTATGTTGCTATGTGCCTCTCTTTCCTCCTCTGTCTCTCCATCTCTGTCTCTCCATCTCTGTCTCTCCATCTCTGTCTCTCCATCTCTATCTCTCCATCTCTGTCTCTCCATCTCTATCTCTTCATCTCTGTCTCTCCATCTCTGTCTCTCCATCTCTGTGTCTCCATCTCTGTGTCTCCATCTCTGTCTCTCCATCTCTGTCTCTCCATCTCTGTCTCTCCATCTCTGTCTCTCCATCTCTGTCTCTCCATCTCTGTCTCTCCATCTCTGTCTCTCCATCTCTGTGTCTCCATCTCTGTCTCTCCATCTCTGTCTCTCCATCTCTGTCTCTCCATCTGTTCATGTCTCTCTCTCTCAGGAATGACCAACAGGCCTGACCTGATTGACGAGGCCTTGTTGAGACCTGGAAGATTAGAAGTCAAAATGGAGATTGGTAAGAAGCCACAGACAGGGGCACACTTCTTTTCAACAATACCACTACCAACCAAAGGAACCCTGGTTCAGTTAAGAAGCTCTTTTAAGAGGAAGCTGTCGTCTGACAGACACAGCATGGTCCAGTGAAACCTGCTGGATAACAAAGAGCCACAAGCCCTCCTGTCCAGGAGCACCCAGTCCTGCGGTTGGGAGCCCCGATGTTCAGGGTGTAACGGCTGTTCTCTCCGCGCAGGGCTGCCCGATGAGAAGGGCCGTGTCCAGATCCTCAACATCCACACGGCCAAGATGCGTCAGTTCAACCTGCTGGGCAGCGACGTGGACGTGAAGGAGCTCGCCGTCGAGACCAAGAACTTCAGCGGCGCCGAGCTGGAGGGCCTGGTCAGGGCCGCGCAGTCCTCCGCCATGAACAGGCACATCAAGGTCAGAGGTCTCAGACAGACGTTCTGGAACTATCCGTAACAGGTGCATGCAGCTGCAGACCAGCCGATGGAGAAAGGCCCTGTGTAGAATCCTGTAGCCAAAGTCGGCTGTGTACATTCTCGATGTCATGGAGGAAAAGTATGTTGGAATGTTCCAGATGTTTCGATGTAGGCCTGTGTGATGGAGACCTGCCCTGGAGGCTTGGCTGGGGCCTGGTAGGCAGGGCGAGACATTGGGCTCTGGCAAGACACATTGTGTTAGATGTTTATTACAAGTCTTAGCCCTTTGTCACACTCTGAGTGTGTTTGCGTGTGTGTGTGTGTGTGTGTGTGTGCGCACTCGCAAGTGTTTTATTAGGTGTGCAGACTGGAACACACACAGGCTCTGGGCAGACACACACAGATAAAGTGAAGTGCTCGTCTGTTAAGTGTTGCGCCCCACACACACACACTCACGCCCCACACACACACACTCACGCCCCACACACACTCACGCCCCACACACACTCACGCCCCATATTGGAGGGTGCTGAAATGTGACGGACAAGGCCTCGCACAGATGTAATGGATGGATGGCCCTCTCTCTCTCTCTCTCGCCCTCCTCTCATCACTCGTCCTCGCCCTCCCTCTCTCCCTCTGTCCTTCTCTCCTCTCATCACTCCTCTCTCTCCCTGCCTCTTTCTCTGTCTGTCTGACTGACCTTTCGGCTCTGTGAACACATTGTCTCACAACAGATGTAGCAATCTGTTCGTGTTTGGATGAGGTGTACTGCACCCAGTATCGGACCTGTTTGTCACAGAGTTCATTTCTAGAATTTCAGATTTCTCTGCCTCGGAAAATAAACTCCTGTCCATGGCACTCTGTGCCTTATGTCAATATGTCTTTAAAGCTTTTGTGTGTGTGTGTGTGTGCAGGCCAGTGCCACGGTTGAGGTGGACTTGGAGAAGGCTGAGAAGCTTCAGGTTCACAGACATGACTTCCTGGCCTCCCTCATCAACGACATCAAACCTGTAAGTTACTGCCTCCCTCCCAACTTCTCCTATACCTACACTAGTCAGTCACAGAAGGTCCAGTCGGATATCTCCACTATTTAGATGTAAGAAGACGTCAGAAGCCTCTGTGCTAACTCTTCAATTGAAATGAACCTTTCTGTTCTTTCATTTTTCTCTTTCTTTTCATCTCCCTACATTTCTCTGCCTCTCTCCCCCCCTTTCTCTCTCCCCCCCTTTCTCTCTCTCTCTCTCTCTCTCTCTCTCTCTCTCTCTCTCTCTCTCTCTCTCTCTCTCTCCCCCGCTGTCTCTCTCTCTCTCTCTCTCTCTCTCTCTCTCTCTCTCCCCCCCCCTCTCTCTCTGTCTCTCTCCCTCTGTCTCTCTCTCCCCCCCTTTCTCTCTCTCTCTTTCTCTCTCTCCCTCTGTCTCTCTCTCCCTCCCTCTCTCTGTCCCAGGCGTTTGGCACTAATTCGGAGGACTACGTCAGCTACATCATGAACGGCATCATTAAGTGGGGTGAGCCCGTGTCCCAGGTGATGGAGGACGGGGAGCTGCTGGTGCAGCAGACCAAGAACAGCGACCGTACGCCCCTGGTGTCAGTGCTGCTGGAGGGTAGGACACACACACACACACACCCCTGGTGTCAGTGCTGCTGGAGGGTAGGACACACACACACCCCCCTGGTGTCAGTGCTGCTGGAGGGTAGGACACACACACACACAGAAGGAGCAGTAGAGCTGATGATCAGGCGTGTTCTCCCAGGTCCTCCTAACAGTGGGAAGACGGCCCTGGCTGCCAAGATCTCCGAGGACTCCCAGTTCCCCTTCATCAAGATCTGCTCTCCAGACAAGATGATCGGACACTCCGAGATAGCCAAGTGCCAGGCCATTAAGAAGGCGTGTGGATATTCGTAGACGCGCGCACACACACACACACACACACATATAAATACAAACAGATAACCTGAACACAAAAAATCTCCTGACCAGAGTTTCCCCCTCCTCCTGACAGATATTCGATGATGCCTACAAGTCCCAGCTGAGCTGTGTGGTGGTGGACGATATCGAGCGCTTGTTAGGTAGGATCCTCCAGTAACACCTGTATGCTGGAGAAGGCCTCAGAGCACAGAGTACATACGGGAATGACTTCCAAGTGAGTGTAAGCTTGTGCTTGTCCTCGTTCTCAGACTACGTCCCCATTGGCCCACGCTTCTCCAACCTAGTCCTGCAAGCCCTGCTTGTGCTCCTCAAGAAGACCCCTCCCAAGGTACCACAGCTCTGTGCGTGCGTGTTTGTGTGTGTGTGTGTGTGTGTGTGATGCTTGCCGGGGCAGATAGAGGGCAGCAGATCTAGACAATGCCCTCAGCTCAGCCTGACGGGAGGTCGTGGAAGTCCCTGCTTGTTAGGAGAGCGAAGGGAGACCAGGGGCTGGAACCACGTAGGCCTACTCATGTGGTACTGGCACGGGAACGCCGGGACCATGTGAGCGTTCAGTCCACCTGTGTGTGCGTGCGAACGCCAGCTCGCTCTGGGACTGTGGGGGTCTGTGTGCCACCTCATGTTGTCTCGGCCACTAGCGTTGGCCCGGTTTGCGCGTTTGGTTCTTTGTGTGAATGAGAGTATAGACTATACGGCTCTGTGTGTGTGTGTGTGTGTGTATGGGGTGTGTGAGATAATGTTTGGCCCTGCTCTGTTGTGCTGACTGAATGCTGCCTACTCTGTTCCCCCAGGGTTGTGAAGGCTCACGCCCAGCAGGGTGCCTGGGACGGAGGAAAGCCGGAGGGAGAGTAGGGGGGAGGCTGCTGGGGGGGAAAGCTGGAAGGAGACAGGGGGAAGATGGGGGGAGGCTAGGGGGAGAGTAGGGTGGACGGCTGGGGGGGGACAGTAGGGGGAGACTGGGAAGGAAGGCTGGAAGGAGGCAGGGGGGAGAAGGGGGATGCGGGGGGTGGGGGTGGGGGGATGGGGGGGACATGGAGGAGAAAGGGCCCTGTGAGAGAGCTGGGACCTGGCAGCACCACCGCCTGTGTGGCACCTCATCTGCATGCACCATCACACCCCCCCCACACCATGGGGGGGCAGCCCGCCTGTAATCCCTCCCTCGTTCTCTCCCTTGCGCGCTCTCTCGCTCTCTCGCTCTCTCTCTTCGCTCTTTCCCTCCACTGCTCCCTAGCTCCAGGCCCTGGTGGGGCCCTCTGTGAAGAGACATCCAGGTTGAGATGAGGAGAGAGGGGGCTGCTCTGAGTCCCCCGCTCCCTTGTCTTCTCCTGGTCCTGCTGGGCAAGGTTCTGGAGACTGGCTCCTACGTACAGCTAGACTGGATCATGAAAATGCTTACTTGTTATGGTTCGATCTGTAGCACAACGAGCTTAACTTGTTTCGGGATGGCCTTTTTATGTAGTTTCAAGCCCTAACATCTTGTGTGTGTGTGTGTGTGGTCCTAGGGTCGGAAGCTGTTGATCATCGGCACCACCAGCAGGAAGGATGTCCTTCAGGAGATGGAGATGCTGGACGCCTTCAGCACCACCATCCACATCCCCAACATCTCTAGAGGAGAGCAGCTGGTGGAGGCCCTGGAGGTGCACACTCTCTCTCTCTCCCTTTCACACACACACTCTTTCCTTCTCTCTCTCTCTCTCTCTCTCTCTCTCTCTCTCTCTCTCTCTCTCTCTCTCTCTCTCTCTAAAACGACATACTGTATACTATGTGCACACACACTTCTACCTCTTCTAGCCGTGCTCTCACATAAGCGGGCATCATGCTGTTTGTTCCCCAGTTGCTGGGCAGTTTCCAGGAGAAGGAGCGGGCAGCCATTGCCAAGGAAGTGAAAGGCAAGAAGCTGTGGATCGGGATCAAGAAGCTGCTAATGCTCATAGAGATGGCTGTACAGGTGAGGCCCAGCGCCTCAGCTGTCCTACCTGCTGCTACCACACACACACACACACACACACACACACACACACACACACACACACACACACTGCTGCTACCACACACACACACACACACACACACACACACTGCTGCTACCACACACACACACACACACACTCACACACACACACTGCTGCTACCACACACAAACACTCTCACACACACACACACACACACACACACACTGCTGCCACCACCCAGCCACCCACACAGCCCTCTCCACACACTGCTAGACAGCTCTGCCTTCAGTCACAACAAACCGTTGAGACTAGCTTTAATGAATACCAGTTCTGTCTCGAGATTGACTCGCGTGGAGAGCTCAATCATCATCACTGAAAGGAAGCCAGGCCATAAACCACCACAGCAGCCCTCATAAGGACCTGGTTAGACTCCCACAGGGGGAGGCCCTCATGTTGTTCTCATAGACAACCTGTTTGCTACACAGCTGTTCAGACGCTGTCGTGCTGATGTCAAGTTTTCCCCTTGCCCCCCAGCCGGCCCCTGCTGCTCCACTGTGTCGGGGCTGCAGTGTGTCGGGGCTGCAGCGTGTCGGGGCTGCAGCGTGGCGGGGCTGCAGCGTGGCGGGGCTGCAGCGCGTCGGGGCTGCAGCGTGGCGGGGCTGCAGCGCGTCGGGGCTGCAGCGTGGCGGGGCTGCAGCGTGGCGGGGCTGCAGCGTGTCGGGGCTGCAGCGTGGCGGGGCTGCAGCGTGTCGGGGCTGCAGCGTGTCGGGGCTGCAGCGTGGCGGGGCTGCAGCGTGGCGGGGCTGCAGCGTGGCGGGGCTGCAGCGTGGCGGGGCTGCAGCGTGTCGGGGCTGCAGCGTGGCGGGGCTGCAGCGTGACGGGGCTGCAGTGTGTTGGTGCGGGGCTGCAGTGTGTTGGTGCGGGGCTGCAGCGTGGCGGGGCTGCAGCGTGGCGGGGCTGCAGCGTGGCGGGGCTGCAGCGTGTCTCTGTCCCACCGCTGTGGTTGTGTGTCCCTGTGCTGCTGGGTGCTGAAGCTGGGTGCTATGTAATTGCTGTGGTATGTACTAATGCAGCCATGTTGAGCACCCCCCCTCATCCCCCTCACACACCACCACAACTCCCCCCCCCCACCTCGAGCTCAGAGAAATCTGAACGAGTGTCTGCCGAGACATGCTGCACACAGACGTTTCTGCTTTGTGCGACACGCACACATGCACAGAGACACACACACACGTACACACACACACAGTTACACACAGACACTCACAGTTACACACAGACACTCACAGTTACACACAGACACTCACAGTTACACACACACTCACAGTTACACACACACACACAGACACTCACAGTTACACACACACACAGACACTCACAGTTACACACACACACATACACTCATAGTTACACACACACACACACACAGACACTCACAGTTACACACACACACACAGACACTCACAGTTACACACACACAGACACTCACAGTTACACACACACACATACACTCACAGTTAGACACACAGACACTCAGTTACACACGCACACACAGACACTCAGACACACACAGTTACACACACAGACACACACATTTAAACAGACGCTTAGACAACTCCTGTTTCTTTTTCCCCTCCTCTTCCCCCTCTCATTCCAACAGTGCCTTCTCTCATGTATTAACTCCTATGGCTAAAGGCAATCTGCAGATTAGTTATTGCATTGACTGCCATTCATTTTCTTTCAAAGTGTCGTGATTTCTTACTTTTCACAACATGCATTGCCTGTGTGCAGATACTTGCTAAATCTCTACATGAAGGATATGAGGTTAGCCTATTTTGATCAACTAGATCCCCCCAATCACCACCCACTAAGGTCTTCTTAGACCAATCACAGGCATCCCCTCGGGCTCGTGCACCAATCACCCGCAGGCTGGCTGAGAGAACTGCAGCACCAAGTATGGGGCTACACTACACAAGATGTTTCAGAGAGAAGGCATACCACATCTGACTTGTGTATGCCCAAGAGTAAGGTGGGTCAGATGGCTGAGCGGTTAGGGAATTGGGCTATTAATCAGAAGATTGACAGTTCGATTCCCAGCCATGCAAAATGACGTTGTGTCCTTGGGCTTCACCCTACTTGCCTCGGGGGGAATGTCCCTGTACTTACTGTAAGTCGCTCTGGATAAGAGCGTCTGCTAAATGACTAAATATAAATGTAAGGTACTGTATGTAAACCTGTGTGTGTGTGTGTCTTTCAGATGAACCCCCAGTACAGGGTTACCAAGTTCCTGTCTCTACTGAAAGACGAAGGAGCGTGAGTAGAGCTGCCGCACTCTCTGGTGATACACACACATACACACACACATACACACGCACACAAACACACAATCTCTGTAGCTTATCAACACTCTCTGTCGCAGGTTGGGCTCCGACAAGATCCTCAGCTTCTAAGAGCGTCCCGTCCGCTGCTTGGCCCCGCAGACACAGCCTGCCGTGGTAAGAGCCAGCTGGGATCTCTCCAGCACTCAGGAAGCACGGTGCACACTGGAGCTGGAGACGCACGGCTTGTAGACAGATGGCTTCCCTCCTTCCAGACCATCCAAGCTCAGCCTCGGTTCCTGTCTGTGCTCACCTCTTCTTGTCTGTCTTTTCCCTCAGTGGTTGGGGAGCGGATGCCCTGTAGCAGAGAGAGAGAGAGAGAGAGAGAGAGAGAGAGAGAGAGAGAGAGAGAGAGAGAGAGAAAGAAGGATATTCCATCTCTCGCTCTCTTCTTCCATCCATCCCCAAAGCGCTCCACGTTTCCTCTGTAGTGAGCGTTTCCGTAGCCGCTCCCCGGCCAGCCTCCTCCTCCTCAACACTATGTGGATGTGTGTGTAAATTATGTGAGAAGAACTAAGCACTGTATGTGGCCTCCTTGTATGATTGTAATGTATTGTAAAGGATCTGGGCTACTGCTAGCGCTCAGTAAGTATTGTATTGAGGATGTATAGCAGCGTAAAGCCAAGTTCATGCACACTTTCCCAGGTGGATTTGAAAACGATGGAAGTCTGTGCACGCGTGTATTTGATGACCTGTTTGTGTGTGTTTATATATTGTTCACAGATGTATGATCATTCCATGAAGCGACGGCCCCAAGCCTTCCACCTCAACCTCATTACATTACTTAGTTCTTATCTTTTGGGTTTTATGATGATAAATTAATCATGTTGCTAATATGGGTAGATTATTCGATTCTAAATAGTAATCAGTTGATTGACCAATTTCATTTTAGAAACGGGGGGGGGGGGGGGGTTGATGTTACTGTTGAATATTTTTGTACTGTATGGTTTCCTTTGAAGGATATCTGGATGTTTCTGTTGTGCCTTTTCCCATCTGATCTGTCAGAGGGCTGCAGGACAGTGTCTTACTGGGCACTGTGGCCATTTCCATGGCTCCTACCTTTGCTCCTGGAGTTACCCCTAGGAAGAAGTGTCTCTGATATTTGGTGCAGGGGGGTGGAGGCAGGTGCTGAAGCGAGCATGTCGTTACTGAAGAGAGATGGTCTGGTTTGGGGATGACTCAAGATGAGGATCTGAACCCCTTCCAGTAGAACAGGGACATCATCCAGCCCAGCATCACCGTCGTCTTCTGTGCGTGCATGCTGAGCACTGCCACTCCTTACGTATTTTTGTATGTGATGTGTGCAAACCAACGCTCGCGTCAATGTATGGAACTGAGGCTGTGCGTTATACCAGCTACCTTATTTAAACATGTCTTGCGGTGACTGTTTGTATCTCAGATCTTTTTGTTCCTAAGGTCCTGGATACTGTAGGGAACATTTCGTGTTGGATTGTGTCGTTGCAATACAAAATGGAAATGTTGGAAAAACAAGGACTGGTTTCTGTTTGTACTTTGACACCAATATTCCTGCTGCGATGTACCAGATCACAACAGTGCATCCACTTACACTGAGAGGAGCTGTAATGCTATGGACATGCCTTGCCATTTACCTCTCCATATGAGGGAGATTAGACACCTCCTGAAGACTGATGGCAGGCATCACACAAAGTAACCACCTTTTGAGCAGATTCAGACATTATAATGAGATTGGAAAGAGGATCATACTATTTATTATGCAAGGAGCATCATCTATCACAGCTTGGAACAGCAACTCCGCTTCAGTTCAGAAACCAGTTCAGTAGTGTTATGTGCAAGGTCTATATCATACATGACGTATTAAGGAAAAGCTTTAAATAATTGGGTAACTGATGCTCAAAAATGGTAAAGATTCTCTAAAGTACCTCTGGCTAAAAAGCAAAAGCACGAGACAGTAGTTTCTTCTTCAAATATATAATCTTAGTTCAGTCATACAGATATATACATTGTATAATAAATAATATTTATAAAAACATAACATTTCAGATTATAAAATAAAAAGGGAATTATTAACTTTAAAACCTTTGTACAAAACTTTGGATATAGCGGGGAGGAAGGAAAGAGAAGGAACTGAACACAAAGGGTCCAAGCAAGGGGGCTTTTTAGAAGGTGACGCAGAGGCTAAGCTATGTCACAAAGAGAGGAGCCTATACACTACAGAGTAAGTTGTATTTTTGTTGTTAAATATAATTAACCCTTGTGCTGCCTTCGGGTCACATGACCCAAAGGTTCATAACGAACCATCGTTGTGTTTACCCAATTTTACCCAATACAAAAACAAATAAAAATAATTTTCTTTTAACCTTCGCAATGTGGGGGGTCTGACGCATGCTTACAAAAATACAAAATTGCTTTACTTTGATTTTGTATGCGGTAAAGTTGTCGCAATACGACGGTGGGTCACAACGACTGATGGGTCAGAATGACCCGAAGATAACACAAGGGTTAATAGGAAACATGTAGGACTGTCAGGACATGTCGTGTGGAAACCTTTCCGCTTGTCCCATGGTGAAGCCAGCTTGCCCCCCCTTCCCCCTCCCCCCCCCCCCCTCCACACACACACACCCCTGCCACTGACAGCCATCACAAACAAACATTCACATTTACACACATCAGCTCTTTCCATAAAGTGTGCACAGTAACATTCCTCATCTCATGTCTTTGTGTCCCGTGAACAGACATACACGTGTACTAGATTCACTCTGTGTTGCTTTTCCTATCACCTCCTTTCTGACTACCGGGAATATGAGGATATTGAGATGAGGACAAGGAGCAGGAGAAGCCTCTGGTCTCCACATGCCATCACATGTTCTTCTTCCTCTTTAATGGAGCTCTACTGATAAGACCTGGCGTTTTGCTTAGAAACATGTTTCACAGTCCTAAGAAGAACCTATTGGTATGCATTTTTCAGGACGCTAACATAAATTAATCTTCAAATAATCAACTCATTTATGGGTATACTCTTAAATCATGTCCAATAGTGACAGACTGATCCAATACAGTCAAATCTGTTTGTCTTACACAAGCTGCTTATACTAGAAGCTTCTATCCATTGTTTGATTTGAATATATGGTTCCCTCTGGCATTTCCTTATAATACTCCCTACGATGCTGCCCAACAGTCTAATATATCATAGCATGGGAAGAACATAAATCTGGATATTTCTACAACTTTTTGCTAGTCAGAATGCAAGGGACAAACTCTTCAGTCTTGAAACTGGCAGGCCTACATTATGACAAAAGGAATTTGTTCTCATAAATAACAACAGCCAAATGTTTACCTCAGGTTTTTTTTTTTTTTTTTTTTTTCTTTGAATAGCTGAATAGTGCATACATGTTAGTGGAACAAGTGTGTTTGTCAAGCGCACATGTCCCCTCGTGCATACCTCCAGTCCCAGCCCATTGCTAATATTTCAGAAATGTGGGGCTATAAAATCAGGCTCTAGCCTTCCAGGCATCCCAGTCGACTGCTGCAGTTCAGTACAGTGTGCAGGCTTGGGGTTGTGAAAGAGAAGATTCCATCAACTCAGTAGATAAGAAAGACAGGGTTTCTTCCTGTCAGCTGACAGCCCTCTTAATGAGTTCAGTAGTCAGAGTAGTTGGTTCCTGGGCTGCCGTGTGTGTTCAGTATAGTGTTGACTATGTGACGTTGGGTAGGTGATGGGGAAACGGTGGTTTAGTTCTCGACAGTGGACCAGCAAGGTGGCTGGAGAGTTGAAGTGTTAGTTAAAAGACGTCCATTCAAAAGAAATGGTCTGTAAAAGTCATCTACTGCATTCATTTCACAGATAAGAAGTGTTAAGTACCACAGCCCTTACGGTCAAGTGGGCGGGGGAGGGGGGGGGGGAGAATAAATAACGAAGGAAAGGATCAGGGACCAACGCAGGGTGGCGATGGGGTGAACCTGGGGAAAGGACAACAGCGCTTATTCCAAAGAAAACAGACCCTCCTGTTTGTTCCTTGAGAGTCCGGGCACTGTTAACACATGAAGTAGGATGCAGGACCTGGGAAACGGACATGGGAGTCATTTCTTATTACAAGGATGGAGAAGCAAAGAGTTCCAGAGTTTCAGTACAGGAAGTGCCATAACCCATTGGTGCTGGTCGCTGTTGGCTGTGTGTCTGTGTATATGTGCGATGACGTGTCTGCGATGGGTGGCAGAGCTTGTTGTCCATCCGTCTCGTCCGTGTGTGGGAACCTCACTTACACGTGTGCACGTCGTAGACGCGCACGCACTCCTGACAGCTGACGTAGCAGCACCAGTGGAAGATGCAGTGGCACTTCTCCTTGCGCTTCTCAGTCCGGGTGTTGTGGCCGCGGCCGCAGCACAGCAGGTCGCAGCCCTCGATGCCGTGTGATGACACGTTACAGACGCGGTCGCGCGTCCCGAAAGAGCCCGTCTCCGGGTTGGGCTCGCAGAAGTTGGGCGAGCCCTCGTAGTAGACCAGGTCGCGCTCCGTGGGGTGTTTGAAGAAGGCGTACTTGGCTCGCAGTGTCTCCACCCAGCCCCGCGACTCGCGGTGCTTCTCCACCACCATCTCCGAGGCGCTGTCGTACTTGTCCTTCAGGTAGTCCCCCAGCATGCGGAAGTCGGGCTGTGCCCACCAGCAGGTCTTCACCTCACAGCTCCCGGACAGGCCGTGGCACTTGCAGCGCAGGTGCATGTGGTCCAGGATGGTCTGAGGGGGAGGAGGAAATCACAGTTCAAAGACAGGATGGAGAGGCAGGGGTTTAGAGGTGTGATCAGCTCATTATTGAGCCGGTCAAACTAGTCCTGGGTTGTTGTTTTTTGTATACTACTTATTTATTCTAAGGGTTAGCTTGTTTAGTGTAGCAACAGGATGGGTTAGTGTGTGGACTACTGGGAAGACGGCTAAGTCCATGGGAAAGGTATTTTTATGGACAGTTAAGTACTTTTATTCATTAGATTTTCACTTGTAGGATATTCAGTATTGCAGACTGGCAGACTTAAGACCTTCACAGGAGGTTCAGAGTAGCATATCATTGGGGCTGAACTTTGTGTGTGTTTGTGTGGGTGTCATGTCATGTGTTAAACACACTCAGGTCTTCTCAATCTGCAGCTCACTTCCTCTGAAGTCTATTACGTGAGCAGTTCACAGACTCTGCTTTCCTTTGTTTTAATTTGTTTTGCTTCAATTCCCTGGCTATATTTAGCTGCAGAATTCCCCAGCTGAAGCGGAAGGCAGGTGTTTGTGGCACCCCTGGGCGAGTTGGGAGGGGGGGGGGTTTGAGAGAGAGAGAGAGAGAGAGAGAGAGAGGGGGGAGGGGGGGGTTAAGAGAGAGAGAGGGGAGGGGGGGTTAAGAGAGAGAGAGAGAGGGGAGGGGGGGTTTAAGAGAGAGAGAAAGAGAGAGAGAGATAGAGAGAGAGAGAGAGAGAGAGAGAGAGAGAGAGGGGAGGGGGGGGTTAAGAGAGAGAGAGATAGAGGGGGGGGGGGGGTAGGGGAGACTTGTGACATCATGTCCTGAGCTCGTCAGGCCCCTGGCATCTCTGGGGCCCTAGGCCATGGCGGGTGGAGGGGTGGAGGGGACAGGAACAATGGAGCCGGAGGAGCCCAGGTGGGGTGACTGGGATCAGGCTGAGGAGAAGGGTCCTGACAGGGCTGCCATTCTGCAGCTCCTGTGGTCTCCCTGCTCCTGTCTGCTGAGATCAAAGGCCTGCCTTGTTACCGTGTGGTCCCTCCAATTGCCCCTCAGCGTGCTGGCGAGTAGTTCTCGCCAGACATTTCAGTAAGCAGTGACAGCACGGGTGATGGTTTAAATCCATGCTGATTCCCTTATTTTCCCCCTCACCTAACTCGGGTTATTTGTCTGTCAGGGAATTTTCGTTGGGATGCAAGGCATGAAAGGCAGGGTTGGGATTTTTTATTTCAGGCAATTACCCAGTCATTCAGAATGAAGTGCAACCTTTTCAGCTGGAAATTCACTCAAATGTGGGCTGAATAAGTCAAATAGTGAAATCCCATCTGTCATACAATTAGTAATCTTTTACTGTAACTGTTTACCGTGGATAATTCCAACTCCTTCATGTAACAATCTGATCTTTGTTCATTGTCTTTTTTCCTGGGCTTTCTCCCTGTTTGAGCTACAGGGATGGGCGTACTAAGGGTGCGTTCAGGGCGTAGGTACTCACGATGAAACTGTTGTGTAATCTGTGTGCTGGGTGTGTAGATGGGATTGATTTGGTTGTTTTCTGTAAGTCCTACCTCCCAATATAACCAAGCATGCTGTATGCATGTGAACAACCTTGTTTCACCCACGGTGTGTAGCAACGTGCCTGATGACTCATCACAAGGCTTCTCTGTGCGGCGCTGACTCACCGTGCGGCCGGCCTCGTTGTTGTGGCGGTTCATCGCCGAGCGAGCGTCCGGGCGGTTCTCTCTGGCATCGGCGAACTCTCTGGACACCAGGACCCCGAACTCGGCGTCCTCGCTGCAGCCCCCCCACTTCCAGCCCTCCCCTGGCGGACCCTTGTGGTGGGAGTCGCACCCACACATGGTGGACGTCCCCTCGGCGCAGGAGCGCGTCACTGCGAACGCCACGCCGGCAGAGGCTATGGCGTGGACGAAGGCAGACTCTCTCGTGGCTAGACAGAGAGAAAGAGAGAGAGAGAAATACAGAGAGCGAGAGAGAGAGAGAGAGAGAGAGAGAGAGAGAGAGAGAGAGAGAGAGAGAGAGAGAGAGAGAGAGGGAGACAGATAGAGAGAGAGAGAGAGAGAGAGAGAGAGAGAGAGAGAGAGAGAGAGAGAGAGAGAGAGAGAGAGAGAGAGAGAGAGAGAGAGAGAGAGAGAGAGAGAGAGAGAGAGAGAGAGAGAGAGAGAGGGAGGGAGAGAGACACAGGGAGGAAGGTGAAATGTGCGTACACAAAACGTCAATCTCAGGTCCCACTTTGACAACAACTATCTTTGTGACTGCCAACATCCATCCAGGGGTAATGAAATGGGATCCCCTTGGGCTCAAACCTTTTAACGCAGCATTTAATCTTCAAGTAGGCGTACATACCTGAACCTATCTATGCTTTGAAACGAATAACATCAGGATGAAAAAATACTTGCTTGACACAAACTCACCACACTTCTAATATGGACTGGGAGTATTTCAGTGAGAGTCTAATCAACGCAGAAAACCAAAACGCTCTGAACTCGAATATTGATGTGGTTTTCCAACAATGGAACTATACGATGATGACCTGCAGATTTAGGAATGCATTCGACATGACTGTAGGAGCTGTGGGATGGAGGAGTCCAAGGTGACATCATCCTCTTTGTGGCCATGTCAGTCGCCCTCATTCTCAGTGGGATCACAGAGACCTCCTATCGTACCTTTAGGTGTGCTGTTTTGCATCTGGATAGTGTTTCAGGAATGTCGCCCCCACCCCTCCACCCCCACCCCTCCACCCCTCCACCCGCACCCCTCCACCCCCACTCCCCTGGTTGGAGCCCAGGGCCTCTGCTGAGACCTAGCAGTGTGTCTGCCGTGTTGGTGCTGAGGGATGGAGTTACGCCTCCTTTGAACGCAACAGCTTATTATGTAACCTGACACCATTGTTTAACAATCGCAGCACACTTACCATAGCTTACTCTTTTCACTGCACACCTCCTCCCCCACCCCCATGAGCACACACATGATACATAAACACACACACTCTGAGACTCAGAGGGTAAGGGAAGGCCCACTGTGCAATGAAGTATTAAGCATCGAGGGAGGTCTAACTGAATTTCTCAGACTAACTGAATTACATATTCCCAAGAAGTGTGTCAGAAGTGTGTTGTTCACGATACAGCAGTAATGACATTAATAGCCCATAGTCTGTGGAAAGTGAAACCCTGATAAACGTAGCGTATTAGACATTGCAGATATATAATACAGACACGTTCCTGTGGACAGTCTCCACAGTATCTATGCTCCTAGTGTGCATCATGCTGTACACAGAAAAAGCGACATTTCTTGTTTCAAGCCCTCTGTGAATGTTTGTTTGATTGGATCACACACACCTCTGGTTGGGAGGCGACTGGGAGTCCCAGCTATCCCTGGCAAGCCCTGCTGGGCTTTCCACAACAGGGGCCTGTGAACGGTGGGGCCCTGGAGTTCTGGCTGTCAGCCAAGGCTAGCGCTGCTCCTGCTACCTGCTGGGCCCATCAATCCGCCTTTGTTTCCCTTGTGTCACACTGTATTACCCACACAAAGGGCCCAGCGACTCACGCCCCCACAGCTCCGCTCTGCCCAGAGCTGGCATTCCCTAAACTCCCCCACCACCCCCCCACCCCACCCTAAAACCCCATCCTCTCCTACCACCAACACCCAGGCGTAAACCCCCCCCCACCCATCCACCCCCAATCTCCAACACCACCACCCTTATCCCTCTGCGACCCTCACCACCATTAACTACCACAGTGGCTACAGTGGCTAGTCACTCTATGATGCCCCCCCCGCCCCCCCCCCCCCCTATCCGTCGCCATCCTCCATGCCCACACTCCCAACTCAGGCCTCTGCGCCCACCTAAGCAACCCCCTGCCTTCCTCTCCCTTCCACCTCAGGCCAGCGCAGGCCCAGGGTAGGTTGGGAGATTCCCTTTCAGACTGTTTTCATGACAGAGTCAAAAGGGCGTGTGAATGGGGTGTCCGTGGGAGCCAGCCTGTGTGAGCAGCGAGCTGGTCTTCATGCACAGTAGGGGTTGAGCTGAGCCCCCCAGCCCTTTTCTATTGCCTGTAATCTCATTTGGCCTCCCCTCTCCCTTTTATTTGATTGAGGAGCAAAGGAGGTTCACACTGCCCATGTCTGCCCAGATCCCTTCCCCTCTGACACACAGGCTAATTCATTTCCAATCAGCAGCCTCACTCTCAACACAAAGTCCCCATCTTTATCATTAGGGATTTAAAGGCTCCACGGAACAACCCCAGTTCTGTTTTCTTTGTGCATTCTGTGTTTTTGTATCACGTTTTAGGGATTGTTTAAAGCACACAGTCAGTGTTAAGACCGTTGATGATCGGTTTTCAGTGTGGAAAGCCTGATAGATGTCCTAAAATATAACTGTGATGTTTTCTTTCGAGCTTTACAACACTGACCTGCTTTCATGTCTGAAAAACATAAACATGGTTGGGAAACCCAAAGACGACACTGAGATTTAAAAGATAAAGGTGATGTTGAAGGTAAAGATTGATGGAAGTTAGAATAATGTGTCAGTGCTTGCACCAGTGGGCTCATTTCTCACAGCTGTGAGGAAAGGTGTATATTATTGTAATTGCCCTGGTAGTCGTTTGTCAGCAAAAGCCAGAGAAACAGGCGGTGTTTAACTGCAAAGCTTTGGTAACCCTGATACCTCAACTAGACTCGTCAGCTCCCTGTAATACTCCTGTTTGTTTAAACTACTTAAATTATATTTGTCCTCTTATTTCCTAAAAAGATTTAGTTACATCTATGATCGATGCCAGTGCCCTCTGAGAGCCTGCAAGCTACCTCTGATTGTACTCTGCGTCAACTTAGTGCTATGGAGTTTCGTTTCACAATGTTGTACAACATGTTGTTTTGCAGTTTATACGATCTACGATACTTGGCATTCTGACACACGTCCCTTTGAGGAATACAATTAACTACTTTCCTCAGCAGTGTGGAGGCAACACAGGGGTTAAGGATGGCACGTCATTATGACCTCGTCGGCCTGGTGGGCTGCTCACCTTTGTCCAGCACAGGGCCGAAGATGGCCAGGTTGTCTTTGATGGTGGTGCAGTTCCAGCGGCGGCCCCTGAACTGGTGCTGGCACTCCTGAATGCCCAGCTTGACGCCCTCGGCCACGCTGGGCATGATCTCGATGTAGTTACGACAGAAGCGCAGCTGCTTGGGAACCAAGCCAGGAATGGAGCCGCACAGAAGGGGTTGGGAGCCCAGTGACGAGTACTGCTGCCCCAGGGC
Source organism: Osmerus eperlanus (assembly GCF_963692335.1). NCBI lineage: Eukaryota > Metazoa > Chordata > Actinopteri > Osmeriformes > Osmeridae > Osmerus > Osmerus eperlanus. The sequence continues at coordinate 14,850,255 of NC_085029.1, forward strand.
CAGGGACCTGCAGCGGGGAGAGATGGAGGGGCAGGAGGGGGGTATCAGTTACTAAGTCCTGCTAGACCCCACCCTAGCAATGCCTGAACAGTCTCTTGCTCTCCCCTCGTCTTTCTAGGGAGAAGCCCTAGGATGATCTGCCATTGAAGAACTGAATGGCCTCCAGTTCCTCAATGGTGTTGTTGGTGCCAGAGTGGTCCTCTCAGTCTGTATGGGGACACAGGGCAGGAAAAGGCTCTCTCCATACACAGGCCCTACACGTTGAATCATTCAAACAGGCTTCTTACTATCGTACTATATGTAAGGTCGATCTTTGAAACTGACGGTATGGGAACGATGTTTTACCCCAGAGTTGGGATTACTTGAGTGTTTTATTGACTTTATGTAGTTCAAAGCAGCACCGTTATTTGTTTCCTTTCAAGGCTGGAAGCTAATAGCCACTCTTCGGGGAAAGGATATGAGCTATTAGTATTGACTTTTCTAAGTGCTCCGTCATGTTAGCAAGTACTGATGATCTGAAAGATAACGCACAGATCTGTCTTGTTTGTTCTTTGGAAAAGGCCCAATAAAACCAAATAAAGACATCAAACAAACATAAACACACACATATATATTTATATTATTACAAGTGCAATTATATATTTTTATTATTAATTTGTGGGTTTCCTCTGGAGGTGTGGGTATGTGTGCTGTTCGCTGTGTGGCAAAGGGAACATGGCATTCCTGAAACTGTCTCTCCTCACCAGCGGGCTGCTGTAGATGTGCCTAAACACGGATTAATCACCTCAACGAGACAGCCCACATCAGCCATGGATGCCAGAAACCATTATAGTTTCATTGAGGTAATTAATTTTAATTGCCTTCTTTTTCTCCTCCTGAGATAACGCAGAGGTAAAATACAAAATAAAAAAGCTTTGTCCGTGTTTTAACATGCTTACTGTTTTGACAGGCTGAGGCAAAACTGCACATTGCTTTCCAGAAGCTGCTATGTGTTTATTTATCATGAGGTAGTTAATCACATTTACGATGATGTTGTTTGTTTATTCTCCATGAATGCTCTCAAAAGTACACCAAACGTGTGTCGGGGCACCCCGGTGGTTCACCGGGAAGAGCATGAGGCTGAGGCGTTAACACAGTGGCCTGAGAATTACCAAAAATGACATCTTAAAAGTTGCCAATAATAACATACAGGACATACTCCATGGATGTTATTTCACACATGAATGAAGGATTGAGAGAAAGAGAGGGTATGCTGTTGTGAAAGAGTGAGACTGTGTGGGACAAGCCAGAGCCCCAGGAGCCTGTGACACTGCAGGAGTACAACCTGAGAGGGAGGGAGAGAGAGAGAGACAGAGAGAGACAGAGGGAGAGAGAGAGCGAAAGAAAGAGAGAGAGAGAGAGACAGAGAGAGAGAGGGAGAGATAGAGAGAAAGAGAGAGAGAAATATATATATACATATAGAGAGAGGGATGTTCCTGTCAGTGTTTCAGTAGCAGACACACGGTGGAGCCCAGGCCCACTGAGTCCTGCTGGCGGCCATGCGAGGATGACGGGGGAACAATCGGCGTTGATCAGATCAGAGCACCACTCAGGATGACCTCAGGCCCCCCGCGGGGCGCAACCCTATCACCACAGCCGCTGACTCTGACAGATGATTGCGGCGCTGCACCTACCCCGACACAAAAGCCAAGTCATTGAAGTCGAGAGAGAGAAAAAAATCCCCCTCAGAAAGTTCACAGCTCATGTGATCTTTGCTTTCTCCGACAACCCTCTGCGAAACCTGCAACACCGTCCACCCCCCTCCCACAAACGTTTTCTTTTTGATCTCCTTTGGAGTACAGGTGAGCATTGTTACAGCAGGCTCCCAGCTATCAGAGTGTTGCCAGCGGAGCTTACTCTGACACAACAGAGAGCCTGAGCTGCTCCTGCAGCTGAGCTCACGGGATCACATAAACAAGCCGCTTGGGCCGCCGCCACCTGCTTCTGACACAACTGTGGGAGCTTGAAGCTTGAAGAGAAGAAGATATTGAGCAAAGTCGGAGGACATGGGGGATAGTTCGAAAGGTATTATGTCAGGGGCATGTCCAAAAAGCAGCACAATCTCAATCTAATCCAGCATTCAACTATAAACTACATTTCCAGTATAGTCAGTACAGCTCCAGTCAAGGTCTTAACCAGGACATAGGACTGTATCAGTTTATTTGTCCTATTAACGTCCAACTCAAACTCAGACGGATTTGTTGTTCTTCCAAATATGATGTTCCCTTGCAGACAAGCGGTTGAGCTCTGGGAGCTGGCCAAGCCAGGAACGTCAGTGTGGTCATCTATCCACAGTCAAATCCTTGTCTCATGTACGCCAGAGCGAGGGAGGCTCACATTAGCTCACATGCCAATCCCAATCCCCGAAACGCCAATGAGTTCAAGCATTGCTGACTTCATTCTGTCTGGTGACTAAGTGAAGTAATTACACAGTCTACCCCTCGCTACCGTGCTGCTCATGAATCTCTGGGGCGTGGGGCGGGCCTGTGTGGATGGTTTCTGTGCACGGAGCTGCCGGGGAGCCCGTCCCTGGCAGACTGACAGCCCAGCGGCTGGCCACGCCCCTCCCTCCCGGGACGCTCGCCGGCACACAGGTTTTCGGATGCGATGTGGATGTCTGATGACGCCAATTACCTAACCACACGAGGCTTTCTTGTGGACGCAGCGTGTTTAGACAGACGACATGCTGTGGCTCTTCCCGTCTCTTTTTATTTTGTTTGTAAAGGATGCGCCTCACTTGGTCTGTAATGGACTGACGAGATGAAAGGGATGTCTTTGGCTAGGTGCTAATGAGAGTCTTACTGATCCTGAGGGGAAACCCTGTGGGAGAGAGGCGTGTCCTACCCACACACGCGTGTGAGAGGACCTGAATGTGAATGTGAGTGTGTGTGTGTGAGTGTGAGTGTGTGTGTGTGTGTGTTGTGCTGAGCTCTCCCGTTTTGCCTGGCTTCTTCTCGGAAGCCACGAGCAACGTGTCTCAACCGAGCAGGTGAGCATAGACGCAGGGCCTACACTGAGGCAGAATGCCGGGGGAATCCGCTCCAGGGTAGTAGACAGCAGAGCAGAAACTTTGGGGCTTGGCAGGTGCATGTCTGGACAGGACCGAGGGGCCTCCTGTAGCCTGGGGGTTCGCTGCTAGTTGGGGGGTTTCTCAGTTTCCAAACCAACCTGGTGTAAGAGCGCCCGGGCCAGTGGAAAACCACACACACGACACGGAAGGGGAAACAAAGGGAAAGCACCGCATGCTCTGCAGAAGGGTGGAAATGCAACATCAAACTATCAAGCATTCCACAGAGGAAAACTTGATGTGATGAGAAAATATCTGTCAAAGTGGTTCATGCTACTGGACACCGCTGGATACTGCCTGTTTCAATCCTGCATTGCGGGTTAGAATGTGTTGCAGCTGTTTTTGTGGGAGGTCGACATTGCATAGGTCAACATTTACCTGTCTTAAGGCATACAGATGAACGTTTTCTCTGTGATAGGTTCTCAAGTCAGAGGCACAGAAAACACTAGGTGACCCTCTGAACCAGCTAATGCATGACATCTGACCTCACTACCTGTTAGGGCAAATTTGAAGTTCACGATCAGGCCTCGTCTCCAAAATTGAGTGCCTCTCTGCTCATGTCAACTGTCTGTCATCCATTTGGTAAACTAGGCAACCAATAGCCTATAGTTTGGTCAGCACTTCTATTCGAAATCCCCAGACCGCCGTATCACAACCAACAAATCACCTCTTAAATACCCTGCCCCTGGCAAATTATACAAGTATGTTGGATCGTTTTCAAATTAGGCAGGAAGCCTACATAGTTTAAACAATTTGATGCAATGATGAATACTTGTACAAACCACAGCAACACCAGTAGATAACTTTTTACAGTTTTTGGTCATTTTCATGCACCATCAAGGTGTAGTCCAGTAGGAGTACACAACAGTATGGAACAGGTGGAATACTTTCTTACACCTCTTACAGCCCTGTAGGTCGACTGTACTACACCACAAAACACCTTGTTCGTGCAACAGTAGAGTTAGGGCTGTGGTGGGATTTTACTGCCCTTCAGTTTGTTCCTTTCAATGTTGTATTCCTAAAAGGTATTTTAAACAATAACAATGTAACCAATAGCAATCAGTGTTTGCCAACAACACTAGTATGTGACCAAAATGAGGCCTGAGAGGGACCAATAGAAACAGGGTGAGAGAGAGAGAGAGCTAGAGAGAGAGAGAGAAAGAGAGAGAGAGAGAGAGAGAGCAAGAGAGAGAGAGAGAGCAAGAGAGAGAGAGAGAGCAATAGAGAGAGAGAGAGAGAGAGAGAGAGAGAGAGAGAGAGAGAGAGAGAGAGAGAGAGAGAGAGAGAGAGAGAGAGAGAGAGAGAGAGAGAGAGAGAGAGAAGAGAGAGAGGATTAGGGGGAGAACCAACCTGTCACAATCCATTCCTCTGTGCATTATTCCTCAGGCAGCGATCTAAGCATCATGGAAAGTGAGTTGGTGTCTGAGGCAGGAGGGTGTTGCTACTTGCACTCAAAGGCCCAACTCCCAGCATGCCTTGCATTTGCTGAACACACGTCTTAATGTAGTGGCCACTTGGTGCTCAGTGCAGGTTAAATTATGTTGCTGGAACCTCAGTCCATTAATCTTGCTTTAAATGTTGTGTAGACCAGGCCTAGAAACACCCACACACTGAAATACACACACGAGCACACACTCACATACACACACGAGCACACACTCACATACACACACACACACACACATAACACACACACATAGTGGCTTGTAGCTTCTTCTGCACGCAACATATTTTTGCTATTGCATGACAGAATTTACATATTACAATACATAATTCTTATGTAACATATCATCAACTCCAATCATGCTTACTTGTACTTGTGCCTTCGCCATTTGAAACAAAGCGTAATGCATGAGTTATCGCCAACTGATGTGACTCAGCGAGAGTAAAGAACCACAGCTGAAAGATTTGGGTCTCGACCAAACATTTGTATAGTAAAGGATGGCTTTGTTTGATACCAGCAATTCTTTTGCAGGTGGAAACAAGTTATTGCTTCTTACTTAATCAAATCAAATAGTCAGTTGTGTGTCGGATTGTCTCAAGTGCATTTGATTATTGCATTAATCAGAAATTATGTTTAACTCTAGACTAATACAATTTCTACTTAAATAAACTACCACATACAATTAGTTTTATCAACTTTGGTCTATTTATTTATCTTGATATCACAGTTTCCCTTGTTGAATTAGCCTTGGAGGCAATGTTACCAATGAGACCCTGTGCACTTGTGCACCAAAACATTGCTGTCTGAATCCCAATTTTAATTCCTCAACAGAATCCACAGGGAGACAAAGGCCCTGGAAGGAGAGTAAAGTGGGCCACAGAAAGATGCCGGCTTTGCCTCAGGATGGGGCTTTTCCTGGCGGAGGCTGGAATGTGCAGCTCCTGTGTGTGTTGTTGTCTTCTGTTTTTCTCTGGCACACTTTTGATTTGTAGTCCAACAGCTCTGGGCTGATCAGATAAAAAATGACAGGACCCCTGAAAAATGTTCCAACCTGTTTCTTGCTTTCTTCCTCACCTCCCTCCCTCCCTTATGCTCTCCCTCCTCAGACAGGCTTGCGGAGCTGGGACAGGGAGCCCCTGAAGTCAGAAGGGAGGAGTATCAAGGGGTGTAAACTTGTGAACCTACCTGTCAGGCAGTTAGCAGTGAGTGAGTGAAAGCCGTGCCGCTGCACAGTGCACCGGGGAACACAGGGAACACAGTGCGATGGGGAACACAGTGCGATGGGTAACACAGTACGCCGGGGAACACAGCTCCCTAACTGACTGACTGACTGACTGAAGAGACCCAGCCAACACCGTGTCAGGCAGAGTGGCGGTGCACTATGTGACTGTATGAAGGGCAGTCGCAGCAGTCGAGTTCTCTTGAAAAGGTTGGGTTTTGAAGACTAGTTTGGATAGACTGGCTGAATGACAAACTGAAACTCAAACACAGCATTGTGCACGCTCTGTGCCATTGAGAATTGTCCTGGCAAGCTTGAAGCTAAAATCAACACCAAAATTCTTCTTTCCCCTATTTGGTGCCATGTTTTTATATGTTTAGCATAATAATAATTCATATTAGTATCCCTGACATTTACGTTTGCACAGCCCTTCATCATGCTGTTCTGTGATGATGTATCATAACCAGCGGTAGACCTGTGCACAGTGTCACAATGACAGCTATGGAACCTTTGTAGCAAGTGTGATGAATGCGTGTTCATAATTCTGTGCCAATGTCACTTATACTGTATATACAAATTATTTAAATAACAATGTTACTATGACTATTCTGAATATACTGCCTACATTCCAAAACCCTTTGAGATTCTCATTCTCTCTTTCACTCTACCTTCCTCTCTCTCCTTCCCCTATCTCAAACGATGACCTGAGCGGTAACCTGGGGGGAGTTTACCTGTAATCAGGGTGCACAGGTGTGACCAATACTTCATAGTCACTAGGTTGGGAAAGAATTGCCCCCTGTCTTCTAAAGAGGTCACAGGGTGCTCTTAATGTGCTGTTCATTAGGAGCAAGTTACAGGAGGTCGCTATTCTGGACAATTATCATGGGTAGACAAGTGTAATAAAGACTTCCAGTATTAGTTTGTGTGTGTGTGTTTGTCTGTGAGCATAACCCTCAATGACCTTGTTGCCCTCGGGCACTTGAGCTTGTTTTCTTTTGAGGAACTGCCCTGACCTGTGTTTTAGTACAGGTAATAAGTGTGCACAGTGAGGCTTTGTCATTTCCTACACCGCTTTGAACTAACAGTACAGTGCCACTCTCTTTTGAACCGCTCACCTGCCTTGTGTTTGAGCAGGGTGACATCATGCCAGTGAGTTGTTTTCTGAACGCTGCAGTTAGAGCATCGTAATGTCGTGTTGTGTAGGATGATGCTGGCTGGATTGATGCCTCCAGTTTACAACTGTTGTGGGATGAAACACAAACGCTCTGTTGAAAGCTCAAACAGCTGGATTTCAAACAGGTAATCCTAGGTATTCTACAGGTAATCTACCTGTTACCAGTTTGCTCACTCACTCTCCTGTATGGATGTTAGCCGTACTCCTAGTTAAAGCTTTATCTTACGTTGAGCGGACCTCTAGGGCAGTCTGTCTCCTCAGACATTTCTCAGGGGCTTTGCAATGTCTTTGACCCCAGTTGTATGGCAGCCGTTGCCATTGATATGGAACCCTACAGGTTCTTAAGAATAACATTCTTTTAGGGCTTTCCCTTTCTACTCTCTCTCTCCCTTTGCACTGTTCAGTATAATGCTTGAACATCCTTGATCTTTTCACACAGGATCGCAGATGGAGGATTTTCTCGCAGTACGAATCATTAGATTGATCCCTTTGCCAAAGGTGGGGGTGTAGGGCTGTGTAGCCAGATAATGACATTCCTGAGACCTGGAGATGGAACCTTGAGCCCCATTTAGAGCCACTGGCGTTGGCCAGGGTTGGGATGGCCTGGGATTGTTTGTCTGGGTCGACATAACCTATGTGGAGATGGCCTGGGAAGACATAACCTAGGTGACCTGGGTAGAGATGATGTTGGTAATGATGGCCTTGGAAGAGATACCCTGGGTAGAGATAGCCTGGGTAGAGATGATGTTGGTAATGATGGCCTGGGAAGAGATGGCCTGGGTAGAGATGATGTTGGTAATGATGGCCTGGGAAGAGATAGCCTGGGTAGAGATAACCTGGGTAGAGATAGCCTGGTTAGAGATGATGTGGCTAGAGATGGCCTGGGTAGAGATGATGTGGGTAGAGATAGCCACGGTACGGTTGACCTGGGTAGGGTTGACCTGGGTAGGGTTGACCTGGATAGGAATGACCAAGGTAGAGATATGTAGGGATTCAGTACCCTGAGAGGGTTGGCCATGGCTGGGATATCCTGGGTAGGATTCTGTCAAGACTTACTGACTTGCATTAGTAGGGACCCATCTGGATTATACAATGCAGCACTGGAAAGTTATCGTACACCTGATTTAGTGTGATGGATGAATTGTGTGGTCAGAATAATAAGCAAACCCCTGAAAAAGCCCTAATGCCTACAATAAAGTGGAATCCACTTAAAAATAATCTGAAATATCAGTTATACATTTCTGGCTTTGTTGACATAAAAGTAAATTTTTTATAAATGCTTTGTCTCTGACCTTTCTTATCACTCTTCCTGCTATATTTCTAGGGGGTTGCTCAATGCTCTTTAGCAACAAAATGGGGCTCACTGTCTATAATATACGTCACTAATATCTAACAGTTTAGACAATTAAAATGCAGTAGCAAGTAATGTGAACACACTGTCACATAGGTATCAAGCTGAAAAAGTAAAAAAAAACTGAGCTGCACTGTTGGTTCAGATGGCTGAGCGGTTGGATCGGGCTATTAATCAGAAGGTTGCCGGTTCGATTCCTGGACGTGCAAATGACGTTGTGTCCTTGGGCAAGGCACTTCACCCTACCTGCCTCGGGGAATGTCCCTGTACTTACTGTAAGTCGCTCAGAGCGTCTGCTAATTGACTAAATGTAAATGTAGTTCATTTACAAAAGTTACAAGTCTTCTTTTTTGTTTCCCTCCGGGACTAAAGCGGGGCGGAGAAGTGGATAATAGATTTGTAGCTGGTTCTGAGGTGATACATAATGGGACTAAACCACGAATATTTGATGCTCCACAATCAGTGTTTGAGGAGATTTGAGTGGGCTAATTCCTTGGTGATGTCGAGTGTCAGCATTCTCTCATCATGTCCACTGTTTGCAATATGAAAATAAACAGAGCTAGTAAAGCTGGATGACAGGATGGCTTTAGCTGTTCCATTTAGGGATTATCTGAGCATAGAACTTCGACTATAATGTGTGGGGAGTTTATCCTGAAATAGTTAATGATATGTCACAAACCTTTTTGTTGCTATACAAATAATATTTGCATGGGAACAATCTTACAGGAGCTGCATGGAATTCAGACACATGACATCTAAATAATCACAACATTCAAACTCAAACCAATTTGGAAAACACAGCCTAGATTGTGTGATAACTGAATTGAACTCTGATCAAATACCCGGTTGTAAAAAGTACAGTATGAACAGTCTGTGCCGAAAGAAAACATTGAATGTCCAGTGACAGATATTTTGAAACAGATATGTTCTTAAAGCCACACATTTAAACAGTCTCACAGACTGCCAAACCCTTTGTCAGATCACTACACTGAGACCTCATGGAACCTGTGGTTAATGTTAGGCCTGCAGTATGTTCTGGTGTGACATCTCTCCAAATACTTTATATCTTTTTTTTCTGACTTATAAAACTCTTCTTTCACCAAACATTCTTGCATTTTATTAAAGGGGAGGGGTTCTGTTTTAGTATGGGTCTGCACTCCAAACCACCTCATTAGCCAGCTATGCCACTCTGGTACCTCTGCTTCCATGCAAATACAAAGTTATTTATGCTCTGTTTTGTTTTCGACACCCCATCTTGTGATGCTGTGACTCGCAGGCATGGAGCCATCAAAAGCCCTTCTTCTCCCCCTCCCTTCCCCTCCTTGTCTAGAGAATTTATGACCAAGTTCTCGCCCCTGAGACAGAAGCTGAGAGGAGCCTAGGTAGGCTGAAACTCAGCACCGTTGCGTTGACGCACCTTGTACCCATCTTGTTTTGTCCCTCTTGGATGGGATGTACACCGCGGGTGACGACAGTGACAGTCCTCAGTGTCACCCGTTTCTCACACCTGCGCAGTCACCTGAAGCTACGCGCAGGCTTTTCATCTTTCTAACCCGGTCCCCCTCACCCCCACCCAGCACCATCTACTCTTAAAACATGTTACCCAAATCAAAGGTGCTGACATTATTAAGGCTTGAACATTACACCAGTAACATGAAAGCTTTTTGAATAAAACAGCTGCAGGTAATTCAGACAAGAGAATCCTGGGCTCTTTGTCACTGGTGCTTCTCAACCTATGAGTGGGTGTAAAGTCCTCATGCCATTAACACTTCAGCCCTGTGGCCTGTGTGTTTGGCAGCTCCTTACTCTGTAAATGAAACCAGAAGATGCTGGCGGTTTGGACTGGACCGCTGTGGGACCACATGCTAACCCGGCTACTAAAAGGGCTGTAGCTCTGACAAGGATTGTGTCAGGAGCCATATAAGCTTTGTCATATGCCTACACAAATATATCCAAAACAAAAGCTTTACATTACAAAAGACTGAGGCCTATAAGGTCAGCTGCATGTACAGTAGCTGAATTTGTAATGAGAGGAACCAATGAATTCCAGTTATCTCTGCCAAACGGGAGGTTGGATATGCCAACAAAGACACAAAAATTAAACCCTTCTGCACTTAGCCCCCATGTCCTCTGACATTGCTATCAACACTATTGGAGAAACCCAAAATAGAGCAATACATTTAGTGGCAAAATTATAGGCTTAGCTGTTATTTATAGTCAGCAAATACTATCAGGAAAATTGATACGAAACATATGACATGAATGATGTCTAAAGAATTTAGTGTTCGATTTTTAAAATAAATTTTGAACTGGCTTTATTAGTTGTAAATAATTTAGTATCTGATGCGTTTTTTCCCGTTCCAATTCTATTGAAAACACCCATTTAACAATGATGAGTTACATAGCATGATAAGGAGTCGGGAGCATGAATGAGGAATTTAAAAACACAATAGCAAAGCAGACAATAATGACGCAGACTTGAAGTTCCTGGTCGTACTACTCTCAAGGCAAATTTCTAATCGTGGAGGTTTATTTCAGTAAAGGAGAACATATATATTGACTAGAGGAATCGGGCCTTAGGATTTGGGATTTTGTTTAGCTTTTGGGAGGAAGGTCAGTGTTGTCAATGTGCTTGAGAAATGGAGAGATTATATTCCCACTAAATGATATCCGAAATTCTCTACTACTTAAAAAAAAAAAGCATTAAAATCAGTTTACAAGAACTACTATACCCAATAACCTACACCCATAATTGAGACCAACAATTGTGTACATATGCTTTCTGTGCCCACAAAAAAAATATGTTCTCATTAAATAAGTTGAATGCCACATACGGAAATAAGCCTCCTTAGCATCACAATAATTTTGTGTGAGATATAT
>NC_085029.1:14866428-14898981 GCF_963692335.1 Osmerus eperlanus
GAGTTTCTGAACACGCCCAATCCCACCCTCCCCTCACACACTTCTTTTCTTTCATTACTTCTTTCTGTCTCTTTCCATCACTCTCTTTGTTTATTCCATTCGCACCCATTTTCTCTCCTTCCTCTGCCTCTTTCTTTCAGACCCTGTTGCCCTCTAAGCTCTTGACACAATGGGGTTTCCAGAAATTACTCATTTTGCCGAGGCAGTTCACCATATTTTCAATGGCCTGCCCGCCTCCCCTTCTCATACTTGCCTTACTCTGTGTCTTGCCCTGTTATGATAATGAAATGTGCTCCATCACAATGACAATGCACTGTGTAGTGTGTGTGTGAATCTGTGTGTTTGTGTGTGTGTGTACATCAAGCCTTTATAGCCTTCATACTGATTATACTACGTTTTGGGATTGCTTGTTTGCATTGCTAGTTTCATTCCAAAAACAATGACATGTCTAGTCTCAAATGCGTCCCATCTGCTAAGGAAACACATGATGTGTGCTGCTACATTAACGCCGGTGGGAATAGTGCCAGTCCAGGGCTCTGGGTGGCTGAGAGACTGCTGCCTCATCCCACTGCTCCGGCCCGTCTCACTAACGGGTCCTGGAAATGGGAGGGTTTGGATAATATCGTCTCCTTTGTCAGGACTTTGTAAGCTGGGGACAATGAGGACAAGAACTCCCCCAAACAAACCTTTTTCATTAGAGCAGCAAACACTTCATCCCTCAGCTATGTAGGGTCCTACTGGTGTGTGACTGCAGACCACTGTCCCACAGGGAAGAGCCTAACCCTCTGTGGTCTTCAGCCGGACACTGAGCCGGCCTAATTAAAGGGCACTTAAGCCCCACAATGAGCGTTGGTGCAGGTCTGTGGGGGTGGAGGTCGCTGAGTGGAGGGGCAGTATTCATGGCACTCGTAAATAAGGAGGGTCCAGGACAGAGGGAGAGAGAGAGAGAGAGAGAGAGAGAGAGAGAGAGGGACAGAGGGAGAGGGACAGAGGGAGAGGAGAGGGTTACGTGCCAGAGACTTTGTTCACACAAGATGAAGAGTCAACAGCCTCCCCCTCAGCCTCCCACTCAGCCTCCCCCTCAGCCTCCCCCTCAGCCTCCCCTTCAGCCTCCCCTTCAGCCTCCCCCCAGCCTCCCCTTCAGCCTCCCCCTCAGCCTCCCCTTCAGCCTCCCCTTCAGCCTCCCCCCAGCCTCCCCTTCAGCCTCCCCTTCAGCCTCCCCCTCAGCCTCCCCTTCAGCCTCCCCCCAGCCTCCCCCCCAGCCTCCCCTTCAGCCTCCCCCTCAGCCTCCCCTTCAGCCTCCCCCTCAGCCTCCCCCCAGCCTCCCCTTCAGCCTCCCCCTCAGCCTCCCCTCAGCCTCCCCCTCAGCCTCCCCCCCTAATAACCAGCTACTTCGGAGGGCCCTGCTAACACAATGCCCTCCCACTCCCCTCCTCTCGCTCTCAATCACCGTTGGGACAATAAGGGAGCCCCTCAATGCCCCCTCGACTCCCTCCCCCCCTCTCGCCCAATCCCCCAGTCCCCCCCAAACAGACACTTCTTTTATTGAAATTCTTTGGTGTTCTAATCCCCAGCTTCCTCCAGGGGCAATAATGGACTCCCTGCGACAGCCTTTTCCAGCCAGGCCATCACTCGCCTCAGCCTGCGGTGGTCAGGGGCACCACCGCTCTGGTCAGGGGCACCACCGCTCTGGTCAGCAGCACCACTGCTCTGGTCAGGGGCACCACGGCTCTGGTCAGGGGCACCACCGCTCTGGTCAGCAGCACCACTGCTCTGGTCAGGGGCACCACGGCTCTGGTCAGGGGCACCACCGCTCTGGTCAGCAGCACCACTGCTCTGGTCAGGGGTACCACCGCTCTGGTCAGCAGCACCACTGCTCTGGTCAGCAGCACAGACGCTCTGGTCAGAGGCACCACCGCTCTGGTCAGCGGCACAGACGCTCTGGTCAGAGGCACAGACGCTCTGGTGAGAGGCACCAACGCTCTGGTCAGAGGCACCACCGCTCTGGTCAGCGGCACCACCGCTCTAGTCAGAGGCACCACCGCTCTGGTCAGAGGCACCACCGCTCTGGTCAGCGTCACCACCGCTCTGGTCAGAGGCACAGACGCTCTGGTCAGCGGCACAGACCTGGCTCGCTGCCACCTCAGCACCGTTTGCCTTTGAACATAGAATTGAAACTCAAGTGAAACTTGTACGTATGTTTGTTTGTTACTTCAAACCCTACCAAACCCCATGTAAACCAATATCCCTTGTATGTGGTTTAAGGTTACAAACAATAGTGAAATACTGAAACGGTAATTCCCCTGGATATTGTGATGTGTCCTGTCGTGATGTGAGTGTTGATCATTGGAAAGGCTCGCATTTGTACCATTGATGTGAATGAATCAAAGGACAATGCATTTTAACTACAATATCTAAACCTTTGACACAAATGTAACCTTACCAAGAGGCTTTCGTTTTAGGTGTACATTAATACTGTCTGCAGATTCCCTGAGGGTTGGGACCAGTAGGGGAATGTGTATAGGGTGACATCTACTGGTTAGACAGGGTTCTCGACACTAACTCTATGGAAGAGACTGGATTGTGTTATTTCAGAGTAAAATGACAGCATTTTGCATAACATAACATTCGCTATCTTGACCCTTACCTCATTCTTACGTTTATGAATTATACTAGTGTACTATACAGCAAGTACCATAACTTTAATAATTAAAGGTACAATAGTTAAGGTTTTTTAGTAATTTCAGTATTTATTTTTGCGACTCCTCCAATCACTGATAATCTGCAGTCCTTTGGCGTTCGCCAGTGTGGCACACAACATTGTTTTTATTCGAATGTTTAATAGTGCAATGTATTGCTAAGGAACAAGAGGCTCATGTGACAAAATGCCCCAAAGCAAGAGAGAGACAATGGTGCGAGAGCAGAGTAAAAGCTTGAAAAGTATGGTGTCATTAAAAGCTTCTATTACAGCACGAGTCCTATTAACAGAATCATGTTACGTTTGAAAGATAGAAGCAAGGGGCCTCAGGGCATTACAGCAAATGTGTTGAAATGTAGAATATGAACAACAATGTGATAATAGTGAAGAGAAGTATGCAAGATATTGAAGCTTCAGTTCTATCATTGTCATATACAAAGATGGGAACTTGAGTAGAGTTTTCTGGTATCAGTACTTTACTTTTCACAATTTATTTTTCTGACAACTTTTCACTTTCACTCCTCAATTTTTTACACAAATATCTGTACTTTCTACTTCTTACATTTTCAAACCAGGCTTGTTAGTTTTAATCTTTATTTGGTGGCATGAACAATGGAGCAAGGCAGAAGGCAACAAGAAGAATGGCTAACGCACTGGATGAGGGAGTTAGCGATGTCGACATGACTGAGAATAGACATTCCTGATCACCCATGGTCATGTGTGAGGGAGATGTTTGAAATTGTTGCTGTCAAAAAGGATTCCTGGTGAATGCGCTACTGTCACTACCTGCACTAGGTACCACCCATTTCACATGATGTGAGGTCCAGTTACCAGCGTAACACTAAAACATGTTGTAGTAATGGCAACCTTTTACTTAAGTAGGCTATATGTCAGAGCCCATACTTCTTTACTTTAACTTGAGTGAAAAAGTGTAGTCAGCACTTCAACTTTTACCAGTCTTTGTAAACAGTATCTGTACAGAGTATCTGTACTTCTACTTGAGTGAAGGATGTGTGTACTTTTGCCATCTCTGCACTGTTGTTAGACTGTCATTACACTGAGGTCACACTGTTATTGTGTTATTACACTGTGATTTCACTGTTGTAACACTATTATGTTGTTATTACACATTTGTTACATTGTTCTTACATTGTTATTATGTTGTTATTACACTGTTGTAATAATTCATATTATTATATGGCCATATTCATCCAAGTTCATACTGAGGTAATGGAGATATCCCACAGAATAATCTATATGAGTTTGTTTCAGAAATATTCACTGTGAGAATGCTGTCGTAACTATGACTTATGTAGTGGTGTGCATAATTGTTTAAAGATTGTTTAAAAGATGATATCATTTTATTGTATCCTACTGTCTACCCACGGTAAGCACTTTTGCCCGTTGGTTTGATTCAGTATTACACACACAGAGATATTTAGTTTTTGTTTCAAGAGCCAGCTATGATCTCAGAGCTCATTGTTTTGTGTTGTCATGTGAGGATAGATCTAGGTTTACATTGCTAACAGTGCTGTAGCACCCAAGGCTACTACCATGAGAGAATGGCTTGTCAGATGGCCAAAGCTGTTAAATACCACTCACCACAGTGGTACCCTGAGTCTGTGGGTGTCAGGTAACCGTGGAGATGTATGAAACTGAGCTGGCCCTCTCTGCCTGAGGGAAGAGAGGGGCCTGAATTTGTGTTTGGACTTATCATGTGATCTAGAACATGACACTCTTGATGTTCTTTGATTTTGAATCTTCAGAATCAACCTTGTCAGTCATCTTCGCAGCCTTGAGCAGAAGCTTCACTTTCCCTTTGCCCGGAGGAGTCAAGGGCCTCCTTTTGTGAAATAACATCAAATGATCGGAGTGTGATGTCACACCTCTCTGGAGCAAAGTAGTTCACAAAGTTGTTTGGTCTAACGTTACTTGAAAATGTAATTTGTGGTATTTAAATATCCCAGGTTTGCATTCATAATGGTTACGTAATTTAAAGGAAATTAAATCTGGCAAAACGTAATTCCAGCACAATTCAAATTTGTGCTACTCTTCTTTTAGCTAACACTTCCTTTTCGTAAAATATCTCTTCTCAAATAAAAAGTAGCGTTCATTACTCAAGTTCAGTTATGTTTGATACTTCTATTTACTTGTGTAGCGCCATAGATCCTCCTCATGCCCTCTTCAACTCTCCTCCCTCCCTTGCTATGACGTTTTAAGGGGGCGTTTCATCGAGTTTCAACGCATTGAACTCGGATTCGCCAAGGATACCCATGTGAGTGCATACGACCAATCAGAGGTAAAGACGATGAATAAAAAAATCTTCTGAAATGTGGGGGTCTGAAAATGATGACGTTTTTGTCATGAACTGTGCTGTGTTGTCACCAGCTGTTCGCAAGGCGAACGAAAAGTCGATTGGAGTGGAATAGCGTTATTTGAATGCTTGTCTTCTAAACAGACGAATTTGGTAAGTATTTCATGGGTGACGAAGAGCAGTTATCTAAATGAATGAATGTTATGAAAGTAGCAATCTGCTAGACTAGACGATTGCATCGATACAAGGAAAACAGTGATAACGGACTAGTGTAGCTAGAGAAGGTCAGAGTTGAAGCCTTCCTAGAATGTAAGTCTTAATGTATTTACCAGCCTATTTATTGACTCAATCGTGCATCATCAAAACATGCATGATATCTGTTTGATTCATAGCTAACAATTGTTATATCGAAAACTAGCCTACTTCATATCTTATTTTCACTTTGCCATGGTAACTTGGTCGTGACTCTCCATATTGCTTTTGGAGTGTAATTTTATGCAGGCCTACATATTGTAATCAAACAATCGAACATTTTATACCGCCAAACTCTTTACCGCATGCTTACTGCAGTGTCTGTGCCATTTTTAACGTATGTAAGATCACACATTGCAGCATGACTTGTTCAGTAGAATGAAACACTTAAAAGTATTCCGCGTGACTTTCTATAATTACTAATTGTACGTTGCTTTGGTCTGCTATATTATCAAAATGTAAATGATATGTGAAACGTCCCTTCTTGTTTTATAAAAACTGGAAAAGTATTTGAAATTTCTTTGGTAGACTGCATTATATTGAGTTGACCCTGTCTTCACACCCCACCTTTTATGTCCAACGTTATTAGAACAGGAATTCTCATTGGCCAGAGCTCCGGTGGAGAGGCGGGGCAAGTTGGCATCATGAATGTGGGCACAGCACACAGCGAGGTGAACCCCAACACACGGGTGATGAACAGCAGGGGCATCTGGCTCTCCTACATCTTGGGCATCGGCTTGCTGCACGTCATCCTGCTCAGCATCCCCTTCGCTAGCGTGCCCATGGTGTGGACGCTCACCAACCTCTTACACAACCTGGTGAGTGGCCCCCTACTAGCCCAAACCCTCCCAGACACCCATGCAACCGCACTGACCCACCGGCCACACCAGAAGGTGGAGACATCGCCTGGTCAGTATGACAGTAGTAGACTGTTCTACATAGAATGAGGACAAAGTATTGAGTGAATGACTTTGGCAGATGGGAAACAGTGTCTTTCTACACATCCTCTTATTGTTGAATAGACGACATGAGACATTAATAGCAGGCTGAATTGTGCAAGATTCAACCCTTTTAATGGTGACTGTACGGTGCATTGCAAGTCCAGCATCTACTGACGTCGGAGAATAGAACAAGATTGTCTTACAAGCCATCCTCTACCAGACCACGCCATCCAGACTCTGTTCCAAGCGTAGCCTTGAGTGTAGCCTCACGTATCTGGTGGGAGTCAGGTGGCTGAGCAGTTAAGGAATCGGGCTCGTAATCAGAAGGTTGCCAGTTCAATTCCCGGCTGTGCCAAATGACGTTGTGTCCTTGGGCAAGGCATTTCACCCTACATGCCTCAGGGGGAATGTCCCTGTACTTACTGTAAGTCGCTCTGGATAAGAGCGTCTGCTAAATGACTACATGTAAATGTATCTGGCTGTGTGTGGATGTGTTTGTTTGCAGTGCATGTACCTCCTGCTGCACACCGTGAAAGGAACCCCGTTTGAGACCCCGGATCAGGGCAAAGCTCGTCTCCTCACTCACTGGGAGCAGATGGACTATGGAATGCAGTTCACAGCCTCGCGCAAGTTCCTCACCATCATCCCTATCGTCCTGTGAGTATCTGAGACTTTGAAAGCTCGTACATTGTCTTTTAATTTCCACAGGGGGAGCGGATACATAAAGAATTGCCAAGTTGGGATTGTTGTCAAATGCAACCTTCCTTCCTCTCTGCCTTGGAGAAATCCCTGATCTCTCTTGACTGTCTTGTTGACAGCCAAGGTAAGACAACCATGTTTTTCCCTCATTAGGTTGAATATGACATTAGCTCGCAGACGGAAGGAAGGGGGGTTGGCGAGGATTCAAAAAGGAAGTGACATCACCAGCTTTGTGTTTGGGCAAGATGGTGGTGTATGAACAAGATGCAATGGTTCCCCTTTCCGATGCTGACGCTCGTGCTGATGGAATTATAACATGGTTAACCCTCATTATGGCAATTATTTTCTGTTGTTATTGACTCCTGTGTTGGCTTCTCTTCCTGCTGCTAGCATGTATGTCGCCTGGGCTCCTGTGGTGAGGGATGGTAGGAGAGGTTTATATTTAGAACCACCTACAACTGATGTTTTGTTACTCGGTCTATGAACTATAATGGATTTGTTGACATCAGACATAAAGTGACATCATAAACATTTTGCATCACCGTTTACAGATGAGCTGAAGCCCATTTCATGATTAGTTAGCATTCCCAGTCTTCATGTTATGACATTTCCACTCCTGCTACATTTGAGATTTTGTAATCAAGCTTGCATCATAGCAACGGTTCAGTGTCACTCTGATTCTCTCTCTCTAACCCTCCCTCTCCTTTTCCTTCTCTCTCTCTCTAACCCTCCCTCTCCTTTTCCTTCTCTCTCTCTCTAACCCTCCCTCTCCTTTTCCTTCTCTCTCTCTCTAACCCTCCCTCTCCTTTTCCTTCTGTCTTTCTCCCTCCCCTTCCAGATACATCCTCACCAGCTTCTACACCAAATACGACCGGGTCCACTTCGTGGTCAACACTGTGTCCCTCCTCACCGTGCTCATCCCCAAGCTCCCTCAGCTTCACGGCGTCCGCATCTTCGGCATCAATAAGTATTAACGGGGCGCAGAAGGACGTCCTGTTCCTCCCGAGTCCCCCCGCAGACTAGCACCACACAGAGCGCCACGCCCCTGCTTTGGCTTTGAGCCTGTTTGGGTCTTGCTGCTCTGGGTCTCCAGGCTGCTAAGCAGGCCTCCAGATGAAGACCACCGGGGATAGAGGGATAGCATATACAGGAAACAGACAGAATACACTCTGGACAATTGCTGGGCTGGCTTCCCACAATGTAGCTCCCCAAGCACACGTTGCCATGGCGGTGTGTTTGTACTTCTTCGTTCTCCAGGGACATTGAAAAAGAAGCTTCCAGAAATAAGAAGAGTGATGATTTGTTTCGTTTTTGTTTGTTTTTTTTTTGGGGGGGGGGGGGGGGCACACACTAGAACTCTGATCAACCCAGTAGAGGAGAGAATAAGAGAGCTATTTAGTCAGAATTTAAGATGGAGCTAACACATTTAAACTAACATAGTCAATCTTCTGTTGCGTCTTCCCCCAGCAGGAGCTGGGTTGGCCCTGACTTCCTGCCTCGGCCAGGTCAGATGAAAGCAGACACACAGTAGCCAGACAGACGGACAGCCTTTGACAGCTGTGAACCGTCACAGTGCAGCAGTGAGGCTGAACAGGCCGCAGAGCTTATGTTGTATTGTATATTTAGCTCCAACCATTCGACGTCTAAGCATGGGAAGTTATAAGAATGCTTGTTTTATATGACCGCTTCCATATTTGGGTCTCCTTGTCCCATATTTTGTGCCAGAGCAAACTTCCTGTTCTAAGCCAAGGCAGTAATCTAGTGAGTAGGCATGCTCAGTTCCTTAAAGCTTATTCCATCAGCAGCTCTCAGTTACTATATTTGCATTTCAGTTTGTTTCCCCAAGGCTAGTGATGCATAGATAGTGTTAAGCAGCCTGTTGAATAACCATATTTTAGAGTATTAGCAAATAATGCATTAGTATGGGCTTCACGAATACCTAGGTTATCATTTCAGGTTGAAAGATCTACTGCTTTATCAGTCACTGGGTGAACATACAGTATAAGTCTTTTTTTGAACAGAAAGGCCAACTTGTCACAAAGAACACTTGCTTTTCACCAGGGGGGCCTGTTTACCACACAGTGCGTTTTAGCCATCATTACTCAAGACAGGAAACCTAAAAGTGATGGTGGGTTTGTGTCTGTTTGTGTCACACAAAGCTTTTCGTAGCGCTGTCAGAATTGTTAGCTTCAAAGGTAAATAGAAGTTTGTGTTAGGGTGAAGCAGTAGGCACGCTGCGAATGCTTTCGACACAGCCTACCTTGAGTAGAAAAAAGAATGAATACTTCATGTAAAAGGTTAAAAGAAAACAATGTTTCTCAAGCCTTAGAAAGCCTTTAATAATTGGTTTAAATGACCAATTATTTACAACCTTAACATGTGAATGATGTATTATAAGTGAGAAAGTAAGTCAATTTTCCAGTTGTAATGTAGGCAGTGCTGTACAGTACCAAGGTGGAACTCACCTGGGTGAACCTGAGAAATAAGGCTCTTAGAGTGTTTGATTTTAGGGGAAAAATTTACTTGATAAACTAAAGGGCCATTTCAGAGTCTCCAGCATCTTGCATGTTTTGAAGGAATATGTACCTTTTGTACATAGCTTTTGAGAAGTAACTAAATAAAGGATAAAAAAATAGTTTCATTGTGGTATCAAAGAAAAGCTACAATGTCACGTTTACTACATAAATAAGTAGTAACAAAGGAAAAACTGTATTTTCTCCTGAGTGAGTTTATATTCATGTTGCCACAACATGCCCTGGCAAGTAGTGGGTGTAGTAAGCCTTTGTTTACATCAAGGTTCATGTGATAGACCTAAAACTGATTCCAAAACAGCTTCAATCTATCTAAGCTGGTTCCATCTGAACTCAACTTTAGCAGACAACATCAACAGTTATACTTTTTGTGTTGGAAGTATAGTGTACAGTGTAGTGAACACAGTTTGGGAATACTTTGAACTTGACAGTTTCTAGAAGTCTTGGTGAAAAAGCTACAGCACAGCTATGTGCAAGTTGATAGTGTCATTAAAGGGTGTAACTGGTCCTTTTGGTAATCTCCTGAATCAGACTGATCTATGAGGCGTTAACAGCATTCACTTTTTCAATCTGCCACTATCAGTATTAGGCTAAAGTACAATATGTACATGTTTAAGATCTTGTTTAAACCTATATTCTTATAGCACTTCTCAAACTTATATATTCAACATTAAATGTTTGTTTCAAATACAGTACCACAGGGTACTTTCATTATGTAGGCTAGTTTCAGTTGCTGCAATGTGAAATATGACTTGATTCCTTTACATATTAACCAGCCTTACAGGAAAACAAGAGGATCTTTGATCTCAGAGGCCCTCGTGTGATCTTCCACCCTGGCTCGACACCCAACGAGCCCTACACATCTATGTGCTATAATCTTCTCTTTATTTTGGCATCATAACCTGAAACCAACTGGCGTTTGAAGGCATGTTACCCAAAGCCTGCTTGTTAAACATTGATTGGGTGAGAGTGGCGTTGATGAGAGCGAGGTATCACGTATCCTCATTCACTCAGGGGTACTAAACAAACAGAGCTGCCATGTTGATCAGGGTGCATTAGAGCAGGGGCTACTCTTCACGGAAGGGCAGTGCACTTTTGTGAAGGGCAGCTGTGTTGTACGTTACTATACATGTGATGCATATGATTGGACCTTTTGCTCAACTAGATTTGAGAACAGTGTTGTTTAATTGCATTTGAATGATTTACAGTAAAGTATATGGTACTGACCTACAAATGTAAGGGTCTTATAATTCCTTGTATAATTACTTATTCCACTTACTCATTACATACATTGGTGTAGTGTCATGGAAAACAATTAGAAATCGATTGGGAAAGGTAGAATAAAATGCACTTTCAGCTTGTACTAGAATGTATGCTGTAATTCATCATAAGTAAATTCCTGTTAATACAGTAACTCATTTAACCCTCGTGCTGCCTTCGGGTCACATGACCCAAAGGTTCATAACGAACCATCGTTGTGTTTACCCAATTTTGCCCAATACAAAAACAAATCAAAATCATTTTCTTTTAACCTTCGCAATGTGGAGGGTCTGAGACAGCCCGACGGTTAAAAGAAAATGCTTCACTTTGTTTTTGTATGCGGTAAAGTTGTCACAATACGACGGTGGGTAACAATGACTGATGGGTCAGAATGACCCGAAGAGAACACAAGGGTTAACTTGTTCATTACACATTATTTAGGAACCTTGCTTACGGGCAGTAGGTTAAGAATCTGAATGTGATCAGGGAGTTCTGCTTCATAACCAGATGTCTCTCAACCACCTTTATCTGCAATGATTTTCACTGCTTTCATCAAGTGCTATATTACCAATACATGAAATACTCCTGTATGGTGTGGTCCTTGTTAGTATCTCAGAAGTGTAATAATTAAAAATGATATAATAACAATAATTTAAGTATATCACCTATCATAACATAGACGTGTTTGTGCGCCCATGTGGTGGCAGTAAAAAGAAGAGTAAGGATTGCAGAGTAAATTTTGTCCTTGGCTCATCACGGCCATTTTTCCAGATTCATAAAGATGTTTGAGCTCTCTCCAGCAGAGGGCAGCAGATGCACACCATTGACACTAATCTGAAGTGATGTTTAGGTCCTATAAATAGAAGTTGCCCCTAGGCAGAGATTAATAGTCTCTCTTTCCCTTTCAAGCATCTTTTCTTTTTTGCTTTGCGAGGTGGTTCGTCTGGACTTGTCCAGCACACTCATCATGAATCCTAATTTAAACAACATTTAATGCATATGGAAATATTCTGTATTTAAAGTATCTTCAGTTCAGTGAAAGATTAGCACACAAGTGTGTTTCAGGAAAATAGACGGGTAATGTTGCCCAATTTGCATAACTCTTAATCATGTTTGTGTTTTTGCATTTTATCCTCCGATTCTTGACACGAAGGCATTCTAACTCAAACAGGGCTGACTGAATGAGTCACGAGCACTCAGCATCATGTTTTCACTTTAACGTTTAAAACATTCAGAGAAAACAAACCGTTCTCGATGGTGGGCATACATCTTGCATTACAAAGGAGAACACATAGAGCTTGGATTACTGAGTGAAATGAAATCCCTAACTAACCCCACGTTCTGTTGGTTTGTTCATGCGAGAATAGACCTCACTGGCCAGAAACATGCCCCTGGGTTCTGTCTACTAAAAACGGTCTGTATGTTCTCATTCCCTTTCTCAAACTCCCTATTTCTAACTTTCCCTAGCTTCCTGTTTCAAACTCCCTCTTTCTAACTCGCTCTTTCTAACTCCCTCTTTCTAACCTCTCTCCTGCCTTTTAACCCTCTGAACAGCCAGTCTCCCTGTAACTGTCTGTTATGTAAGACGGCTGGGACAGGATGTAGCCATGATGTAACTTGACAGACGCGGCATCCTTCCTGTCAGTCCCAGCATAACCTGCTCCCTCCCTCCCTCACCCCCTCCCTCACCTCCCCCCTCCCTCCCTCACCCCCTCCCTCACCCCCTCCCTCTCTCTCTCCCTCCCTCACCCCCTCCCTCCCTCACCTCCCTCCCTACCTCCCTCCCCTCCTCCCTCTCTCCCTCCCTCCCTCCCTCACCTCCCCCCTCCCTCCCTCACCCCCTCCCTCACCCCCTCCCTCTCTCTCTCCCTCCCTCACCCCCTCCCTCCCCCCCTCCCTCTCTCCCTCCCTCACCTCCCCCCTCCCTCACCTCGCCCCTCTCTCCCTCCCCCCTCCCTCCCTCCCTCACCCCCTCCCTCCCTCACCCCCTCCCTCTCTCCCTCCCTCACCTCCCCCCTCCCTCACATGTCTGTGCCCACTCGACCCAGTTCCAGGACCCCCTGCTTCCTCTCATATGTGTTCCCACTGTCCCACCGAGGAGCCCCTCACAGCCTCCTGTTCTCCCTGACTCCCCCCTGCGGAGCCCCCTGGTTATAAGCTCCTTATGTCCCAGCAAGCGTATTCCCTAGACTGGTGCTCTGAATTCTATCCAACTTAAGAAGCTTTTGTCTTTTCTCTCTCATTCTCTCTCTTCTTCCCCCGTTTATCTCCCTCCCTCCCATCTCTCTCTCCCTCCTCTCTCTCTTTCTCTATCTCTCATTTCTCTCCAGACCTCTCAATTTGATGTGTTTTACCATGCCAGACAAGAGGGCTGGAACTGGTCTCTCCCTCTGTCTTGTGGCAGGTAACTCTAAACCCCACAGAGGTTTTGAAGGGAACTCCTTGTCCTCCTCTGAGAGATCCACACACATCTCTCCCGTTTCTCCTCCTCCCCTTCCAATCAGTCTTCCCCTCATCAGTCCACCTCCTCCCTGTCTACCTCCTCAAACTCTTTCTCCCCCTTGGCCCCTGGCTCACTCTCCAGCCAGTGTTTTCTACAGTTGTCCACACCCTTCCTCCCTCCTCTCTCTGTCCCAGCAGCAGTGTAGGTTGCACGTTTCCTATGTGTATGATAAGGGTGGGGGTGGGGGGGGGGGAGTTGGAGCCAGGGCCCCTCTCTCCTCCTTGTCCTCCCTTGTCCTCACCTGACCTGCCAGAGTGGAAGGGAGGACATGCAGGCGGGAGGGAGAAGCTTACGTACTCGTACATACGCAGAGGTACATCAGACTGGGTGGATGTGGATGTGTAGAGGGAGAGAGACAGAGACAGAGAGAGAGAGAGAGAGACAGAGAGAGAGACAGAGAGAGAGACAGAGAGAGACAGAGAAGCAGAGAGAGAGACAGAGAGAGAAGCAGAGAGAGAGACAGAGAGAGAGACAGAGAAAGAGACAGAGAGAGAGACAGAGAGAGAAGCACAGAGAGAGAGACAGAGAGAGAGAGACAGAGAGAGAGACAGAGAGAGAGACAGAGAGAGAGACAGAGAGAGACAGAGAGAGAGACAAAGAGAGAGAGACAGAGAGAGAAGCAGAAAGAGAGAGAAGCAGAAAGAGAGAGAAGCAGAAAGAGAGACAGAGAGAGAAGCAGGAAGGAGAAGGACATGACAGTGGAGAGAGGGAGGGAGGGAAGGAAGGAGGGACGGAGGGGAGGGAGGGATAGTGAGGGAGAGTAGAAAAAGGGGATGTGGGTGGGGTATTAGAAGGGGGGGGGCTGTTTGTTTACTAGTAACACTGGGGGGGAAAGAAAGAAAGAGAAGGAAAGACAGGGTTAAGTCTCCCGTGGCCAGATTTGCATTCCCCTCTTCCGTCATCATGGGAAACCATACACACAGACACACACACACACACACACACATCCACGAGAAGTGAGTGGCATGCATGGGTTTGCAAATGTTGTTGTCACTTCAGAAGAGCTGTTTACGCCATTAGCCTGCAAAAAAAGGACAGATAAAGATCAGAGGAAAGCTGTGCTGGGAATTCAGTCCATGTCATAACAGTGTAGCGTGGTGATAATTGCTACAGCGTCGTGTTTTTGTGTGTTTGTTTGCGAGTGTGTGTAATAGAGGCTGTCAGTGTAGGCTTAGTGTTTGAAAGAAGGAAAAAAGCATTTGAGGGGGAGGAGTGTGTATGTGTGTCGGTATGAGAGGAACGAGCTAAAAAAGTATGTGTGCACTCATGTCAGGCGTATACTTGAATTGACAGCACAGCTGGCATCGGCGTCAGCTTTCCGAGGAGTGGAAAATTCCCGCTACCTCTCAACATGGGGAGAAGGAAAGAAAGAAGGAGAGAGGGAAGAGATGGAGGGGGGTGGCTGAGGGGGCAGGGCTAGGGTTCGAAGAGCAGGGGAGAGATTGGTTGGCGGGAAAGCTGCCTTTGTGAGATCACAGCCTACACAACAGCTCCCTCCCACACAGAGAGAGAGAAAGGAGGGGGGGGGGGGGTTCCACGCACCACTCGAGGTCCACATCAGCAGGGCTGAACATATCAATAAGGAGACGCAGACATTCTGTGCCATTATGTTCAGTCAGATGACTCACCCACAGAGTCACAACAGCATTTGAAATTGTGGATAATATGTTTTGTGGTTACATGGGAATAAAGTGATCTTGAAAATATGTATGAATACAACATAACATAGTTTGGATGGAGATGCACTCCCACACACACATGGATATCTCAAAAAGGTACAACCCAAAATACTTGGACCACTCATTTTATACTTTTCCCGTGTATATTTTTGAGACTTCTTGCTGAAATTGTTCAGTCAGTCTACCACCAGGGGGTGATACAACATCGGGCTAACCATTTCCCTACTGGAATGACCTTGTAACCAAGCCCCGATTATCCTGTGACCCCCATGTCTCAGCAGTGAAACCTTACTCTCCCGCCAAAACTACTGTAACACAAATTACTTTCTACTGCAAAAGGATGGGTTTCAACAAAGTATAAACTTTTCCTTTTGCCTCATGCGTTCACAAACGTCAAATTTCCTCCATGTTGAAATGTAGCAAACATATTAACTGGCAGGCATCCAATGATATGTGTCAGCCAGTCAATTAGTAAAGTGGAGGAAATACTGGGCGACAAGTGCTGACTGTCAAAAGTTCCACCCAGACCATTAGTGATGTGCAATGATAGTTTTTCGCATTATTTTCTGCCATTACTGCTGCGAGTGCGTTCCATTTATGTGGCTGTCGGCAACAATAAACACTCCTCGTAAAATAAAAGAATTAAAATGCGTAAATCTGAGAGGAGCTGTGTTATTGCATTGGAACAACCCTGGCATGGTGGGCGACACCAGATATACCTTCCCATGATACAATGCAGCCAGAAGGAGCACTTCATCTGTCTGTTGATGGACTGTGTGTCCACATTCAGTGTGTCTTTCCTGCGTGGAAGGTTTAGGGGACTCTGAGGAGGTGTGTGTGTGCGGGGGGGGCAGGGGGGGGTTGAGTGTGTGTGTGTGTGCGGGGGGGGCAGGGGGGGTTGAGTGTGTGTGTGTGGACGGGGGGGCGGCAGGGGGGGGGTTGAGTGTGTGTGTGGGGGGACAGGGGGGCGGCAGGGGGGGGTTGAGTGTGTGTGTGTGTGGGGGCGGGGGGTTGAGTGTGTGTGGGCGGGGGGTTGAGTGTGTGTGTGTGGACGGGGGGCGGCAGGGGGGGGGTTGAGTGTGTGTGTGTGTGTGTGTGTGGGCGGGGGGTTGAGTGTGTGTGTGGACGGGGGGCGGCAGGGGGGGGTTGAGTGTGTGTGTGGACGGGGGGGCGGCAGGGGGGGGGTTGAGTGTGTGTGTGTGTGGACGGGGGGCGGCAGGGGGGGGGTTGAGTGTGTGTGTGTGTGGACGGGGGGCGGCAGGGGGGGGGTTGAGTGTGTGTGTGGACGGGGGGGCGGCAGGGGGGGGGTTGAGTGTGTGTGTGGGGGGACGGGGGGGCGGCTTGAGTGTGTGTGTGGGGGGATGGGGGGGCGGCAGGGGGGGGGGGTTGAGTGTGTGTGTGGGGGCGGGGGGTTGAGTGTGTGTGTGGGGGCGGGGGGTTGAGTGTGTGTGTGTGTGTGCGGGGGGGGCGGGGGGGGGGGGTTGAGTGTGTGTGTGGCGGGGGAGGCACTGGCACAGATGAATTTCCAGGGATTTTTCTTCAAAGGGAAAGTGTTTACCTTCTCTGTGTTTTTCTCTGGAAGATGGTGAGTTCACTTAGGTGGAAAGGAATACTATTCAGCTGTCAGACGGGTCGAGGCAAGAGAAGCCCAGTGAAAGCAAACCCGCTCTCTCTCTGGCAAGTTCCCAGAGTCCTCTCCGTTGCTCTCTTCTACTAATGGATGACTCCCTGAACAAGCCAGACAGCACAGGAGACAAAGGCTCTACGATTAGATTAGTACCATTGGATTATTTCACTACTCTTCGACCAATGAAATAAATGAGCTTTCACAAGTCATGAGCAGTCTGACTACCACGCCCCATCACTGCTCTACAGACCTAAACATCATCAGTAGCATGAGGTAACATCAGACATGTTCCCTCATCACACAGCCACGAGGAGGCTGGGACAGTTTATCAACAGCAGACGTGTTCCCTCATCACACAGCCACGAGGAGGCTGGGACAGTTTATCAACAGCAGACGTGTTCTCTACGCACGCCGAACATCTGCTCATGAACGCAAACGATGGAAAGGTTCATATCAATTCAGAAAAGATTCCGAAAACTCATTGTGATTCATTGCTGTTGCTTTTGTTGTCTTGGATCCGTTTATACTGAGTGAAATTGATGAGGACTGCACGGGCAATAAACGTTGTATGATTTATTACAATAGCACAAAGCCAGTCAAGAGAACAGGCTCAAGCAGCGAAGGGACAGGCATAGGGGATGGAGAAAGTAATAAACGACCAGGGAGGCAGGGGGATGTAAATTTAGTCACATATTTATTACATAAATATATAGTAAAATAGACCAGCGACAATTACCATAAAAATATCTTCCTTTAAAATCCTGACCATAAAACAAAGATTTGAAAATCACACATTGAGATTTACAAACACGCTGATTGTCTGGACCTGTCGTAAGCATCCCACCACACAGACCTGACATCACACCACCCACTGGAACTCTGGCGGGGGACAGGGAAGGGGGCGGGGCAGAGGAAAGGGGCGGGGCAGAGGACAGGAAGGAGGATGGAGGCGAGGGTCCGAGGGGGAGAAGGGGCTGAGCTGTTTAGGGGGAGGGGTGGGTGGTTGTGATGAAGGTGGCGGTGGTGTGAGAGGACATCACAGTAGATTTTCAGAGGTGTTGTGTTTGTGTGAGACGGTACGTGGGATTTCCTCTCCAGCCAGACTGCACGTCTTTTACCTGTGTTTGTGTTTGTCCCGGGGTTACCTAGGAAGGGAACCT
The DNA here is from genome assembly GCF_963692335.1 of Osmerus eperlanus. Taxonomy (NCBI): domain Eukaryota; kingdom Metazoa; phylum Chordata; class Actinopteri; order Osmeriformes; family Osmeridae; genus Osmerus; species Osmerus eperlanus. Next base: position 14,884,093 of record NC_085029.1, read on the forward strand.
GAATACTGTTTAGTTGCTTGTGTCTGTAACGCAACAGTGACTGCAACCGAGAGAGAGAGAGAGAGAGAGGACAGAGACAAGTAGAGAGAGAGAGAGAGAGAGAGAGAGAGAGAGAGAGAGAGAGAGAGAGAGAGAAAGAGAGAGAGAGAAAGAGGGAGCAAAAGAGTGAAAGAAAGAGAGACAGAGAGAGAGAGAGAGAGAGAGAGAGAGAGAGAGAGAGAGAGAGAGAGAGAGAGAGAGAGAGAGAGAAAGAGAGAGAAAGAGGGAGCAAAAGAGTGAAAGAAAGAGAGACAGAGAGAGAAAGAGAGAGAGGTGCAGTGTGATGCCATAGCTAGTGATGCATGCCCTGTGTGTTCGGCCTGTGTTCTGTGCTCTCCAACCCACCAACAGTGACTGCCCTGTCTGCATGGTGCCTCTCTTACACTGTCATGACACATGTCCAGATTACAACCAGCGAGGAGGTCCCCTGGAGGTCCCACTCCTTTGGCTCGGCCTACTCTGCTATCCTTTGGCTGGTCCCTCTCTCCAGAAAACCTTGACTCTAATTGTCATCTTTCAGTCCAGAGGCTTCGTCCAGTCTGCTCGGTCCTGTCCAACTCTATGCTGTCACTCGGGACCAGCTCCTCTGTGTTCAAAGACAGGTACTGGAATTAGCAAACACCTCCATGGTCAGCTGCAACCCCGCCAGTTGACCCCTGACTTGACCCTGCGAGAGGTCATGACCCCTGAGTGTCTGCGAAGCACCCGCCCTCAAACTCCCAGCAGCCTCGGCAATCACAGTGAAGCTAGGAACTCAGATAGAAGACTTACAAAAGTATTTAAAAAAAGTAGTAGTATTAGTTGTAAGTTGTGAGAGTGGCTAACAGTGTTAATTAGTTTCTTTTGCAATGTCTTTTTATTGAAAGATTTACACGTACTGCTGGTTCGAAGGTTTCAAAGTCTGTTTCGCATTTTAACCACACTGAGTGGTAGGCCAAGAGACCAGTTGAATAAAGTCCTTGAGAGAAAAACAGGACGCAAGACAGTAAAACATATCCCCGTAAAATCAAACATCAAGACTTGACAGAAAACTGACCAGAGAAAGAACTCCCACAGAAAGAGGGATGCAATCAACCTGTCCCCGCTGGTCTCAGGGTACTATACAAAAACCCAGGGCTCTGGAAAAGGTATTGAGATGTGTCCTTCTGAGTCAAGTCGGCCTATGAGGCCTGTCTTTCTGAATACAGAACAGTGGATTGCAAACGTTCAGGTGATAGACTGTTACACAGACTGCAAACACACACACAGACGCACACATATACACCAGCAAAGCCTGGAGAGGATGATTATGGCCCAGGGTTTCCAGACACGGTGCGAGAGGCAGCCTAACGACTTGGACCCATGTGAGACCTGTCGGCTGCATGCCAGGGTCACATGGCCGCAGGGCTGAGGTCCTGGATGCTCTGGTGAAAAACATGGGCCTGATTCCGGGTCAGAAACCTGTCGATGTTTGATACCACAGCTAGAACCGAACACTAGCTGTGCAGAGTAATCCACTAGGGCTGTATGTATGAGCAGGGACGATGAGGGCTTGGAGGGGGTGTGTCAGAGAAATGCCATGGATCGACAGGAGATGGAGAGACAGAGGGTTGGAGTGGAGGGGAGCACCCTTTGAGGCCCTACTCTACTTCCAATCCTGAGCAGCTTCCTGAGCAGCGCCCACCGACTCAAACCCGTTTTCAACATGATAAACGTTGCATATCTAGTCATACATATAGATTTAACAAGAGTATAATATTTAGAATTGATCTAATCATCAAAAATATTTCCCAAAGGTCTAATCTCTACTTCACTATTAGATGTTCTAATTTGTTTACATTCCTTGCTGTCTAGGCATAGCATCTCTTCGCCATTTTACAAAAATATTTCCATATTATCGGAACTGACACAGTACACAAGCAGCAAGCAGCAAATCAACTTGCAATAACCACCTGTCTGACTCACTGGAGCTCTAGGCTCTACCTGCAAGTGATAATCCACTGGCAAAACTTGGCCTAAAAGTCACTGATTCAGAGTGTCAGGCTACAATCTCATTGGCTAGTTCCCCTTTCACTCCACACGCATCATCATCATTATCATCATCACCTGATCTGGGAACAATCTGAGGGCCGCTTGAGTGAACATTTTGAGCAACAGACCACTCCAGTCACCACTTAACAGTCAAATTACACAGGGAGCCACACAAAAGTCTTGCATTACACCGATGCACACTAAGCCACACCCTCTGTTCTTACCCAATCACCACGCACGAAGGGAACACTTTTGTTTCAAGCTCAACACATATCTCCACACTCGTTTTCGTTTGTCTCCTGTCTCCGTCAGCACAGCCTTAGCTGTGGGTGATGGTTGATATTCTGTCAACATGAAGTCATGACGTCACTTTCAGCAAACCTGGAAATGGAGGGATACTGCTAGACCCCCTTCAGTTCTCCCCACGGTCCAGCCCACCAACTCCATTTCATAGAAGGTAAAAGCACAACATCCACATGAAACATCACGCTCGCTCTCTATATTAAAACACTGGACTACATTACCACAGAGAAGCGGTACAAAATGCAATCAATAAGGCCGCCATTTTAAAAAGCTGCGAAGCCTTGTGTGCCAAAACTAGGCAACCAGTATCTAACACTACCAGCAGTCTGGTTTCCATTTGCAGGCTGAAAGTCCTCCCAGTCTGCTTTAAAGCATTCCCCCTGCTTGCGTTTCAGTGCTCTGTGAGTTACAGCCCCCCAAAATCATTCTCAAAGCCCCCCATCCTAACCCTTTCTACCCAAGCCTATTGAACACATAATGGCTACATTCTTCAAGGGAAATAATGGTAGTCTATGACAAGGCCTCGGTCTCCAAGGCTCTAGTCTTCAGATCAGCCTCAAAGGGTGCTTTCAGGGCAGGGGCAGGGGAGTTTCCGACCAGTTTGATATCAACATGGCAAGCATTTACTTCAGACACACACATGCACCTACACACACATATAGTATACACATAAACACAAATGATAGCGTGCACATCCAGAAGTGCCAAAGCCAAAGCTGAGCTACACCAAACGTCCAATGAATCACCAAGACAGTAAGTACACCAAAATAGAGGTCGGTGGACACAGGACGTAAAAAGCGTTTCCCCCGGGCCTGGAGGCATGCTGGGTGGCAGCCATGCAAGTGCACCCGTAGCCAACTGTGAGGAGGAGGGTGGCGGGCACTTATGCTGTAAGGGGACAAACGCACAGACCAGAATATCAAACAGCTACACAGTCTGCAACACGAGGCATTTCTTTTTTCTGCACATTCTTTTCTTCTTTTTTTTGTGTTTTTTTTTTAACACTGTTTGAGTCCATGTGAAGGGGAAGGTGTGAGGAGGAGAACATGGTTCGTTTACGTTGGATTCTAGAATAAAACGAGCCGTTTCTGAACATGTTCCGGGGTGTCAAGCACAAAACAGCACGGGAATGAAAAATAATAGAAAGATAACGCAGAAAGACAAAATGTACTCAGTAGCACATTCCAACCAGAGGACAAAAAAAGATGAGTTAACAATGGTGGTCCATCTAATGTTTATCATCATTTATTAGAAAATGTTTGTTTTTATTTAAAAATGTTTTAGTTACCTGAGAGAATCCTTCAACAGCTGTCTTACTCAGTCACAATAACAGGTGTGTGGGTGTGTGTGTCCAATATGTGTGTGCGTGTGTGTGTGTGTAGAGTGGATAACTTTGGGTCTGTGTGCCAGTCAACTCTCACAGATAGGTGCATGTAAAACCAGCCATTCGAATTCATATTCTCTCACAGTAAGTCATCTAATGGGTTCTGACAAGACCAGTAAGACTAGCACCACCTGCTCACATATTGCACTTCATTCAAAACTCAAACGTTTGCAGAAAAGAATAAAACAAAAACATGGCCGCTGCTCGACGGCTACACCGATATAATAGTTCATCGAATTCAAAGTAACATCTCCAATCTTTAAAAGGTTTTTGGACGTTATTCTGTGCAATCATTCTACGGAACTGCAGCCTGCCATCATGAACCCCTGGGACCTTTCCAGAGAGGCTGGGTCGGAGCAGACTAGTGCATTACCGCCGGGCTCTCTGAGTGGGCTAAAGCTTTCAGTCTCTGCAGGGTTACTAGGTCTGGTCATTGATTGTTCATTAGTGCAGTGGCTTATGCCAGTGAGCAGCCCTGGGTGTAGTCTGTGGGTGTCAGCCATGCGTCCTCTGAGGAGAGGTGAAAGGTCACCCTGCCATTGCACACATCACTGACACCACTCTCGCCACGCTACGTCCTCCCCACTGGCCATTGAGCGGGATGACGTCTGCCTTTACATTCACATGGCCGCTAGATTATATTTTTAATGGCTCGAGAATGCGAGCGTTGTCGTAAACCGTCTTTCTAAAGGAACAATACCGGTCTTGTCAGAACTTTTTCTTTGAGGGAGCCTGGTTCCTGTTAGGGAGAAATCCACCAAGCCATGAGAGTGCTGGACCAAGCAGGGTCACACAACGTAATACACACATGCACACACACACAAACATAAAGCTATACCCACCCACACCCTTCCCAGACACACACAACGCTTTCAGAGCAGTTTACAAAAGCACATGAGTTAACTCATCCTCTATGACATCCTCGGAGCCTCTCCAACTCCTCTGAAATGTCTGTCAGCCTGGTCCAGCTCATGAGGCCAGCTCGGGGCAGACAGACTGAGCACAGACCAGTAGCCCCACCAGTAGCTAGTGTCTCTGCTCCCAAACCTAATAGGGTCCACAGATGTCCAAGCGGGGCAACCATCTTTACGTTGAAGAGACCAGGTCAGGGTGGGGCTGATTTGAACATAAGCCTGACTAGGGGTACGGCTCAATGTAAAAGTGAGCTGACATTTTTAGAGGGGGTTGGAGGGGAATTGCATAGACATCCTGCTACTTGTGTCTTTATAAACTCTACATTTGGCATAGGGGACCAAGAAAAACAAACAACAACAAGATAAAAGCCCATCACAGACAAGCTGCTCCACATGTCAAGCTGAACTATAACCCCAATTCCCAAAAAGTTGGGACGTTGTGTAAAATAAAAATAAAAACAGATTACAAATGTCATAAACCCATTATGTTATTTACAATAGAACATATAAAACATGTCAAATGTTTAAACTGATGAAATGTACCATTTTAAGGAAAAGAATAAGGTAAAGTTGGGACAAGGCCATGTTTACCACTGTGTAGCATCCCCTCCTCTTTTAACAACAGTCTGTATCTGTCTGGGAACTGAGGAGACCAGTTGCTGGAGTTGCGGGAGAGGAATGTTGTCCCTTTCCTGTCTGATACAGGATTCTTGCTGCTCAACGGCCCTGGGTCTTTGTCATATTTTTCGTTTCATGATCCACCAAATGTTTTTTTTACTGTTGACAGATCTGGACTGCAGGCAGACCAGAAGCCATGCAGTTGTAACAGATGCAGGATGTGGTTTAACATTGTCTTCCTAAAATATGCAAGGCCTTCCCTGAAAAAGATGTTGGCTGGATGCAAAAAAAATAATTATAGCCCCCCAAAAAATATTTCAGTTTGTGTTGGTTGTAAATTCCTCTTGATAAAAGGGACGGGAGAAGGGACACATACATACACAGAGCAGTTGTCTTGACAACACAAACTATAGGTGATGTGAAAAAGAAGTGAAAGTATCATCTATGTTACACTGCACGGACGGTCACAAGTGAGTGTGACTGGTCTTCCCCCCCTCTCCTTTAAGCAGTTTAGGCATCATAAACAACCAGACCAAAAAAACAACAACACTGAGATTTAAAAATAAAAAATAAAAGAAAACAGCTTTATCTCCAAGCATTATAACTTTGTTCAGGAGTCTTTAAAACATTTCATTTTATGGGTTCATTATCATTTCCTCATCATATATCTTTTTTTCTCAATTAAAACTGGACTCAGAAGGTAAAGCAGCATTTTAACCCCTACTGTCACACACATAGCCAGTCTGCTCACGAGAACAAAGGACGTCACTATTGCAAGATTTTTTTGGTGTGTGTCATTTACATCGGTTATTTCTTTTTTTTAAGAAGGATGGAGCACTATACCCACATGGATGGAAGGCCTCCTCTTCCCTCCACTGTGAACGTGGGGAGGTCCTCCTTATTGGGGGAGCTTGATGGGGGATATTGGAGGGCGTGACTGAGAATTCCTTCCCATGATGCATTGTGGAAGTAAGAGGACAGACCGTACGATGCATCACTGTCTATTCCCCTCTTCCAAGTTCATCACGGCGCCTCAAGGATCGACAACATTCCCCCTTCGGGCCCACGCCAACAATGGTGGGGAGGAACCATGGGATGACTCTTTAAGAGTCTCTCGCTCTCTCTCCTTCTCGCTCATTCATCCATCTTGTTCACTCTCTCCCACAGATGCTGCTTGGCCGCTCACATTCGTTCGGTGGCACCGCTGCGTAGGGGGGCGGCTGGCTACGACCTGCCTTGTCTCACAAGGGAGCGGCCTGGACTGGGTTTGGTGTCAGGACCTCTTGCCTGGAGGACGGGTGTGGGGGGGAGGGCAGGTGTAGGGGGGCCAGATGAGAAGGGTCTGTGGTCAGGGCTAGGCCCTTCTGCTGGAGAGTCCTGGCTCGAAAACCTGCTGTGTGAAATTGCACAGGGGCCAAAGCTGCTGGGAGGATGTGTGTGGCCACAAGCTGACCCGTTGCATCCTGGGACATGTCCCGTAGCCAAGAGTGGCCTCGGTGGAGGAGGAAGGTTGTTGGTTTAATACTGACAATGTGACAGGGCTCAGAGCCCACCTGGCCCGGTATTCCTCTGTTAGACAGGGCGGGTCAACAGGTCTCCTTGAGAGTGTGCATGCCTCAGTTATGAACGTAGAAGGAGGAGTGCAGGGGTGGGGCAGGGGTTTTAATGTGAGGGTGGTAGTGTGTGTGTGTGGGGGGGGGGGGGTGCTTGGATGGGGGTGAGGTTCTGGAACCAATGCAGTAGTGCAAAAACTCCCACCGCAAGCCAGTCATGGTCAGTGAGGTGAGGTTGAGGGGTTCTCCCATGACAGAGCGAGGCAAGCTGGGGTGAGAATGAGGTCGAAGAACTCCTCCTTTACCAGAGCACTCTGAGGTCGAGGCTGAACTACCAGTCGTGTTCCAGTTCTGTTTGCCCCCCACGGCGGTTGCGGTTCAGGTTGAGGCAGCATGGCTTAGCCGTCTACCACAGGTACCCATGATCCCTTTCAGTCCCGCCACGCCCATACCGTCCTCCACATGCTAAAAACTCATCCACTCGGCCCACTTTCACATACTACTGCTTGGCATAACATCAAAATAGTTGTTTCTTCTCAAAAAACGTTTTTCTTCCTAGAAGACTGTGCTAAACCCAATCGGTTTAGGCCTGGCCTAGGGGCCATTTTGGGTCTTGTCTCTCTGTACCCCTCCGGTCCAAGCTGGCCCGAGGGGCCCCAGCTAGGTACACTTCCTTAATCTTCCGCTGGTGTTCTTGTCCTTCCGTTTTGACAGAGATAGAACAGAATGGGATTCCAAATTCTAAAAGTGACACTTGGTCCCACATAACAAAAGGAAAAAAAAAACCCAGAGCGTTTGGGTACCATTCCCCAGCCTCACCCCCCTCTTCCCACCTAAAAAAAAGGTGAGCTCATTTTGGGGAACAGCCGGCCGGCCCTCCTGTCATCAGTGGTATTTTGTTTTGACTGAGTGATAGCACTGTGTGTGTGTGTTTCGTCTTTTTAGACATGTGTCTATAATTGTGCATCCATTCATCACAATGCACATGCAATGCACATGTTTGTATTGTATGTGTGTGTGTGTGTGTGTATGGAGGCTGTGGGCAGCTGCCCTGTGTCCAGAGAGGTGAGGTAGACCCTGTCGGACAGGGACAGTGGCGGTGCCCCCAGCCTGGGCTGTGCCCACTTTGAGGTAAATGATCTGCCATATTGGCCTTGCCCGCTCTCAGTTATGGCCTGTATACGGAAGCCCGGAGGGGCCACACTGAGCTGAGTCCAGTCGGAGACGACTCAGAAGAGCCCTGCAGGTTAGGGCTTAAGCACCGCAGTGCATACAGTAAAATGAGGCATTTTAGTTTTCTGAGGTGAGGCTGTTTGTACAAGTGTGTGTGTGTATCTCTGTGTGTGTGTATGTGTGTATGTGCGCATGCTATGGTAATGTCAGCTTCCCTGCCTTGCACCTTGCAATTCAAGCCCTCCAACAGGACAGGGCGTGGGAGCTGACTGGGGTCCTATTCCGTCTCTAGGCACTCAATCTAGCAGCTATTAAATCTGCCTTTCTCTTTTTCTCTCACTCCCCCCCCCGTCCGCCCTTCCCTCTTTCTCTTCAGCCTTACCCTGAGTGAAATCCTGTTAGCATCCCTCCCTTTTAATTCACCGCAGTGACTTTCCTTGGAGAGAAAGAGCTCAATTGTCATTCATGAGAGGGGCTACTGCTGGCACAAGAAGCAGGGGCAATGACAAGGCAGGTCTACCGGTGTGTGTGTGCGTGTGGTATGTGTGTGTGTGTCACAGGAGCTGGTCCAATGACAGAACTGAAGGTAGATACAGAGCCATAGCCTTTTACAACGTAGACACGTATTCATACATTGGAGTAGCCTTTTTTAAATATAGCACCGGAGAGTGAAACGAACATGCTCACTGCTCCAATCAGAGAAAGAAATGGCTCAGTTGTGAGTTAGGAGTTTATACTAGGTCTGGCAGCTTTTCTCCAGTCTGGTCATTAAATGGTGAGATGCTTTTAGCACATCCACCTGTAAGACAGACCACTGTTTGAGTTTGTACTTGGTGACTGTTTCTTCTGAATGATTGTTTGACATTAATTCAGAGACGAGCCGTGAAACAGATTGACCAATTGAGGATCTGGCTGCTGCTATTCCAAACAGGTAGAACAACGTGAGCACCACCATGTAGTGGCAGTGCAACACAGAGAGAGGGGTACCTCTCACCCTGTGTGTGTATGAGTTGAGGAATTAAATAAGTGAGTAATTGAGAGTGTGTGTTTGTGTGTGTGTGTCTTAGCAAATGTCTGCAACTCTCACTGGATAAGACATCGTGCTCAGACAGAAGGGCCCCCAAACGGATTCGAAAAGCAGGTGCTCATGGGGGGAGGAGGAGGAGGGGTTTAAAAACGCAATCCTGATTGGTTGGGCTCCTGCTGCTGGTGTGTTGTGGCCATATCGTTTTTAACCCCAGAGAAGTCGGTCGGAGAAACAGGAGTCCCGCAAAGACGCCCCTCCCCCCTCCTTTTCATGACTTTGTTTTTGTTTCGTCCTGCTAGTGGGCGCTCACACTTCCTGGTCCTCGAAGACCTCCAGGAAGAGCGGGGGGAAGAGCTCGTTGGGGCACTCCACCTTCATGTGGAGGAAACGGCTGGCGTGGCACGCCCCGATCATCCTCAGGTCGGTCACCTTCATCAGCAGCTTGGGCCAGAAGTGGGGAATGTTGTGCTTGCGGTAGTTGATGTAGTGTTCGAGTGCCAGCAGGTAGGTCTCCTGACACTTCTCGATCTTGTCCACGCAAGTGAGCCCGGAGCGGTCTGGAAGGAGGGTGGGTTTGTAAATGCAAACAGGTCAGTAGAGCTTCAAACATGCGATCCTGTTAGGTAGCAGTTTTAACCAACAGCCGTTATAACCTGTCGTCCAGCTGTCATAACCTGTCGTCCAGCTGTTATAACCTGTCGTACAGCTGTTATAACCTGTCATACAGCTGTTATAACCTGTCGTACAGCTGTTATAACCTGTCGTACAGCTGTTATAACCTGTCGTACAGCTGTTATAACCTGTCGTACAGCTGTTATAACCTGTCGTACCTGAGCTCATGAGCAGCACGGCCTGCAGCAGCGCCACCTCCGAGTCGTCCAGGTTGAACTGCGCCAGGCTCTTGCCCAGGTCAAATATGGCGTCCGACACCACGCCCAGGCCGCCGTTCTTCAGCTGCTCGCGCTTCACCGCCATCTCTCCGCTCAGGGTCAGCGTCTCGCTCTCGGGGTCGTAGCGCACGGCGGCACGGAGCGACATGATCTCCATGCAGCAACCCTTCAGAAGGATGATCTGGTCTTCACAAGGCAGCTGGATGGAGGGACGAGACATACAGGCATACGTCAAAAAACACATTCCATTCACATCCTGTTCCCCAGTTAAGACAGACATGACTGAGACGGGAATAACACATCAAAGCTGTTATGAATACTGAAACAACATTTATGAAGATTGTATGAATTATTTACACACGCACGCACGCACACACGCACACACACACACACACACACACACACACACACACACACACACACACACACACACACACACACACACACACACACAGTGCAGGTCTCACCTCAGAGAACATGGGCAGTTTTTTGGCAAAGTCGACCACGCGGGTGATGGCGGGGGTGATGATCTTGGTGAACTCACTGAAAGCCTCCAGGTCCACCTTGTCCCCGTCGGACGTGGGGGCCACTGGGGACTGACCGATGTCCTCCGGCTGGACGGGGAGAGGTCACGAGGGGACAGCACACACGTCAACAGGGTGGCCCACAGAGCCGGGTCAAGAGACTGCTTCCATTACAACAGGTTCATTCACTCGCTTTATATGGACAAAGAGCATGTGGATGACTACAGTGAACAGGGACAACTGGTGTAGGTCTAGTTGAAGTGAGCTCAGGTAGTCTTCCATCTGTTTGCCGACAGGAGGCTGGATGGAGGGGGGACACGGATGTCTGCAGACAGACACTGTATCAGCAGGACAAGCAGCACCCGTCTGAGTATCTGCAGAAGACTCCAAACAAGCTCCACAGCTCGAGCGGCTGACACAAGGAAATCAAGGAATTGCAGCCCCTGTGTGTGTGTCTGAGTGTGTTAAGAGAGCGTGTGCCTGTGTGTTTGTCAAGAGTAATTGGATTTTCGTCAGTGCTCATAAATGTCTCATTAACTGGCCTTTCCTTGCTCATGTGGTTGAATTCAATAGAGCCCTTTGAAGAGGGCCTCTATAAACCTCTTGACCTCAGACCAGCAGAACATACAAGACAAGATGCACTGTCTTCCAACGTTCACGGATTGTCCCACTGGAGGCACCTTGAAACCTGGGTGACACTTTGTGTGAGGGGCTGACCGTGGAGGCTGAGCGTGGCCGCTGCTTGTTTGTCAGGCTCGCCCAGTGTCACACCACGCAGGACAACACGACCGAGTGCCTTGCCCAAGGACACAACGTAATTTTGCGTAGCCGGGAATCGAACCGGCAACCTTCTGATTAATAGCCCGATTCCCTAACCGCTCAGCCATCTGACTTTAGCGTCCAGTCCCACGTCTGTTCTGCCTCATGCCAGAGCTGTTTTCCATTTTTGTGGAATGTGGGATTTAGCATGTAGGATGCAAAACTGGACCATGGGGGCTGTGTGTGTGTGAGAGACAGAGAGTCAGTGTGCCTGTGAGAGTGTTGATGTGAATCTTTGGTTAGAGTGCACATTTTCAGGACCTACTGATGTAACTGCACTAGTATTTATATATACTGACATATACAACCACTCTCTCTCATACCTATCCCAACAAGCCCACACACACGCCCACACACACACCCACAGACACACATTTACATTTAGTCATTTAGCAGACGCTCTTATCCAGAGCGACTTACAGTAAGTACAGGGACATTCTCCCCGAGGCAAGTAGGGTGAAGTGCCTTGCCCAAGGACACAACGTCATTTTGCACGGCTGGGAATCGAACCAACAACCTTCTGATTAATAGCTCGACTCCCTAACCGCTCAGCCATCTGACCCCCCTACACACACACCCACACACACACGCCCACACACACCACGCCCACACACACACACCCACACACCACGCCCACACACACCACGCCCACACACAGAGCACATCCAGCTGTCAGAACTGCCAGCCATTCCAGGGTCTCGTAAAAGCAGAGCTGGAGACACAATATCACTGTGGGGCAGACGGTCATCCACTCTATCTAGAACGAATGCACCCCCCCCACCACACACACACACACACACACACACACACACACACACACACACACACACACACACACACACACACACTCTCTAGTACACAGACCTGCGGTGTTTTCGTGTCCTCTATATCTGGAAGCTATGTGGGCTATGAGGGGTTATATGGGTTGAAGGTATTTATAGAAGATTTAACGGGACCTTCTGGACTACTATTGGCAGCAGTTCAAAAACATGCTTCCTATATCGGAGGCTCGAAGTTGCAGCTTGCTCAAATCCTGTTTGGGCTTTCGTTGTCAGTGCTTTGACACACCTCGTAATGTTAAGTCTGTTAAACAAGCAAATTGACTGTGGCTTTGCGGGGAGCTGTGGTATTGGTGAGTGTCTCTTTATAGACTGGTTATGGGAGAAAAGAACCTTGTATGCTGGACTGAAAGACATTTTGGACTTCAAATCCATTTCAGGCTGTGTGTGGGATGTGTGTATAGTGAAGTAACAATATTCCAAAGAGAGTATGCGTATGTGTGTACAGTGTGTATGTGTGTGTTTTGCACACCCTGTGAGTGTACTGTAAGGGCTGTGTGAAACATAGGAGGAGAAGAGAGGTAGGGGGAGAGGAGAGGAGGACACGAGGACAGGACAGGAGAAGACAGGATAGAAACTGGTCGGTTTAGACGAGTCTAGAAGTCCAGTCCATCTAGCCTGAGAGGCAGCTCTCCACAGGAGGACAGATTGAGTACACCTAACCACCTAAACACAAGTTCCTGCTCTGCTCGTTTCTCCAGGGTTAGGGCCTGCCAAGACCAACACGCCACACGCCTTAAACATACTGTATATACCTGGTCACACACATACACTTCTTCATACATAAAGTCACATAAATGAGTACTAGGAGAGGGTGAGAGAGAGAGAGAGAGAGAGAGAGAGATAGAGAGAGGGAGAGAGATTTTTCAACACAAATAGAAAAACAGACAGACAGGCAGGCAGACAGGCAGGAGTGACTTGGGTGGTTCCTCACCAGGAACTTGCGTTTCTGTTTCCAGTGGGAGCCCTGTGCGTTGGTGTGGCGGTGGGCCTCGGTCACCATGCGGATGATCTCCCACTCGGAGGCCGTGGGCTCGGGCCGGTTCTGCAGGGTCTTCACCATCTCCTCTTTCTTCCTCTTCTCACGGTTCTCCTCGATGAGGCGCCGCTTGGCCACTCGCTTGGAGTCGTCCAGGACCACTAGAGAGAGAGATGGGTGGAGAGAGAGACAGAGAGAGAGAGAGAGAGAGAGAGAGAGAGAGAGAGAGAGAGAGAGAGAGAGAGAGAGAGAGAGAGAGAGGAGAGGAGAGGAGAGGAGAGGGGAGGGGAGGGGAGAGGAGGGAGGGAGGGAGGGAGGGAGGAGAGGAGAGGAGAGGAGGGGAGGGGAGGGGAGAGGAGGGGAGGGGAGGGGAGGGGAGGGGAGGGGAGGGGAGGGGAGGGAGGAGAGGGAGGGAGGGGAGGAGAGGAGGGGAGGGGGAGAGGAGGGAGGGAGGAGGGGAGAGGAGGGAGGAGGAGGAGGCGGGTTAATGATATTTAACGTGGTGTGTGGATGTCCCTGAGTGTGTGTGTGTGTGTGTTAGACTCACGGGTCCATAGCCATGCCAACGGCGATGCACTTCTTGAAGCGGCAAAGCTGACACTGGTTCCGGGTGATCTTGTCGATGATGCAGCAGCCATCGTACTTACAGGAGTAGGCCGGGTGGAGGTTCTTCTGGATGGTCCTCCGAAAAAAAACCCTGAGAGAGGGAGGAAGAGAGAGATAGGGTGGAGTGAGAGACAGTGGGTGGATGGAGAGGGAGAGAGGCAGGGAGAGGTGGGAAAGAGAAGGAGAAAGGAGTTGAAATAACAAGTTTTATGAGAGGTGAGGGGTGATATAATGAGGGATGGGTGAGAGAACAGAGAAGCTAATAGTTTAACATCAGTACACTGCCACCTGCTTCACACTGAAGAACCCTGAGAGACAGAGAGAGCACATCATCGCTCAGTTTTCAACTCATACTCCCCCCCCCCCATACTCGTATATCACCTTAGTAAAAACACATCTAAAAATACCATCTTTCTAACTATTTGGATGTAGGGTGTTTTGTCTTTGTGCATGTGTGTGTCAGTGTGCGTGTCAGTGTGTGTGTCAGTGTGTGTGTCAGTGTGCGTGTCAGTGTGTGTGTCAGTGTGCGTGTCAGTGTGTGTGAGTCTGTGTTGCACAGAGAGCAGATCACGTGGAGAAATGGAACTAGAACACAAAACCAAGGGAACAAAGAGAGTGAGAGACAGACAGGGATGTGAGGGATGTGAGAAAGATCCGAACAGCATGGGACAGAGTGGCAGGGACTGTCACAAACATGCAGCCGACACAAAGCTGACGTGCTGATGACATGAAGGCAGACTGTCCCATCGCCATCTGTGTGTGTGTGTGTGTGTGTGCGTGTGTGCGCGCGAGGATTAATGCCTGGCTTCTGTCAAACATGGAGGCATCAGTTCCTATCTGAGGAGAAGGAACAAGTCTGGCTTCATACTGAATGTCCGCGGCGCACGACCATGAAAGATTAACCCTCGTGTTCTCTTCGGGTCATTCTGACCCATCAGTCATTGTGACCCACCGTCGTATTGCGACACCTTTACCGCATACAAAAACAAAGTAAAGCATTTTCTTTTAACCGTCGGGCTGTCTCAGACCCTCCACATTGCGAAGGTTAAAAGAAAATTATTTTTATTTGGTTTTGTATTGGGTAAAATTGGGTAAACACAACAATGGTTCGTTATGAACCTTTGGGTCATGTGACCCGAAGGCAGCACACGGGTTAAGTATGTATGTGAGAGAGCGCAAAGAAGAAGAGAGAAAGAGGGAGAGTGTGTGTG
>NC_085029.1:14899181-14944181 GCF_963692335.1 Osmerus eperlanus
TCACACAGCAACAGCCCGAGCAAACAGAAGACACATCTACTCTGTGTGCTCTGAACACTGACAACTTCTGCCAGGCGCGCTATGTTTAGCTTTACACTGTGACTTGCTCTTACACACACACACCCACCCTCCCTCCCGCCCTTTATTTTCTCTCTCTCTCTCTCTCTCTCTCTCTCTCTCTCTCTCTCTCTCTCTCTCTCTCTCTCTCTCTCTCTCTCTCTGGCTGTGCTCTGTATGAATCCCCCCTGACAGTCTTTCGCTCTCTGTATGTCTGGATCTCTCCTACAGTGTTCTCTCTCTCTTTCTCTCTCTCTCTCTCTCTCTCTCTCTCTCTCTCTCTCTCTCTCTCTCTCTCTCTCTCTCTCTCTCTGTTCCCCCCTCTTCCTCTTGGCCTGCCATCTGCGTCTCTCTCTCTCTCTCTCTCTCTCTCTCTCTCTCTCTCTCTCTCTCTCTCTCTCTCTCTCTGTTCCCCCCAATTCCTCTTGGCCTGCCATCTGCGTCTCTCTCTCTCTCCCTCTCTCTCTCTCCCTCTCTCTCTCTATCTCTCTCTCTCTCTATCTCTCTCTATCTCAGACTTGGTGGAAGTCCCGCCCCTCCTCTGGGATTGGAGGACGGACAGCTTCCCCACCTGAGCTGCTCCACCTAGCCCTCTGTGGTTTCCAGGTTTGAGTGGCAGGTGTGGATGGCATAGCGACTACCAGGTAGTCCTCAGACTGGAACCGCCGCCTGTTCTTGGAGACCAGAGCTATACATAGCCATGGTATAGAATTCAGTAAGGCCAGAATTTCACAGCTGAAAACGATACAGTGTGTAAAATAGACCTGGCTCCCATCCACACCAGTGAAACCCGCCCCACCGAGCAGCAGGGCTCATTGGGAAAACTAGAACGACCCGCAACTTCAAAACACTAACGGCCAACAACCCCACTGTGCTTTGAACTTGTGTTTATTTAGCTGAATACATGTCAGTGTAGACTGGGACAGTAAATGCAAAAGATGTCCTGCACTCCACTGATCGTGCCAAAGTGCTATAGCTGAGGCTGTCGTAGTAGCAGGGGTCACGTGTACCAGGTCATATTGGTCAACATGTGCTGGTGTGGGGGGCGCTCTTTAACGTAAATGACCCGGGTTCGATTCCAGCCCGGGGCCATTGTCCCCTTGTTTCCCTCTACATGCTGTCACTATCACAACAAAGCAGAAATGCCCCCTTCATATGTCTTGAGAAGAAGATGTTCTCTCATTAGAGCGTATCACCGTCCAACAGTGAATGGCTGAGGAGGAAAGAGAATGAAGACTTGTTGTAGAGTTTTTATAGAGAGTGGGAACTTGCTCATAGGGCTCTCTCTCTCAACCTCTCTCTCTCCTCTTCTCTCTCCCTTCACGCCAAGAAGGGCAGTTCTGGCTACACTACTAACATAAACATCTTCCATATCTTTAACAGCAGTTTGCCGTCCATGCTGTTATGTCTTCAAGTCTGACCCCCCCCTGTGAGGACCTAGCCTATGTTTAGGCACAGTGATTCTATACAGTAGTCTATTGTTCTGCATGCATACCATGTTCCTAGGGTGACCCCCGCCCATACATCCCAGTACTAATGGCTTCTTTGTTCCTCTTTTGTCTCAACTACAGGGCCATTGTGGGTGCAGAAGCCTGCCACTGGATGAAAGCTGGATAACTCCTATCACAACACAGGGGTGTAGGACCGGTATGGTGGCCTGGTAATGCTACGCCCTTCGAAGGTACCTCCCAAGAAACACAGCAAGGTTGCTGACTGACTACATAGTTGAAGTCTTCATGAGTGTGGACATCTCAAGCTGAAAACAACTTTAACAAGACAGACACATCAAATTAGCGTAGCTATCACACTAATCAGAGTGCAGGCTTGTTGTTTAGCATGACACTGTAGACACTTTCAATTCAATTCACTTTGTCAACCCAGAAGGAACTTATACTGTTCAGTGCACAGACACACAAACAAACACAAACACACAGACACACACATTTCTAATTGTGATTTATTGAAAATCAATCAACGTCTCCTGGCCTAAATGCTAACCACACACAATACCACAAGAGGCCACTCCTTGACACAGTGAGAGCCAGCCAGTGTGTGCAGTTAGCAAGATATCTTCTTTGATAAATAACAAATGTATTTTACCTACATCCATATAGTAGGCCTTCAGGTAACTTTTGGGTAAAAGTAAACAATATTGTATATATATATATATTTTAAGAAAATAGGATTAAAGGGTTAAGAATCATAGAAGCTACATGTCTGTAGGACTAAACTCTGACAGCCGAGCCTCACAGGGTACTGTATCTAGCTGACGTCCTGCTGGCAGAAATATAGCAATATGGACTCATATCAGTTTAAACTTCCCCAGAGAGTTCAATTGAATAACATAAATTGCATTGTTTTGTATCAAAATCCAATTAGAATGGAGACAGTGAGGCAGGGGATTTGGCAGGTCCCGGCCGTACATCTCAGTCTCGTCTGGTTAGAAGACTGTACAGAAACAGAAAGTTCTTTTCAATGAATTCCTCTCTTGCTGAAACCTCACCCACCACTAGAGAGAGTCTCCAGGTACTGACGTCTTTCCAATGAGCTGGCCAGCAAGGGAAAGATGAACCTGGGCTTGTTTATGACTGGAGATAGGGCTTAAGAAGCATGATATTAATAACGCCAAGCCAACATCTCAGACTGTTACTGTCTGTCGAAGTGACATTTATAAACTCAATCGCCGCCACCTTATCAGCACATAAAACCGATTTGATAAGGAACAACCAGTGTAACTGAATTCAAGCTTACAAGTGTTGACAGCAGAGTTGCCAGTGGTTGCTTGGCAAACTGTGACACGTTGGTAACTGTGTCAAATGAGATGAAGGAGCTTCGTTTGCTGGCTTGGTGGGAGAGCGCTCTCGGCCGACTGCATGAAAGCAAGAAAGCGCCTTGTTTACTTTTATCAGCACCTCCAAACTGCATAATGCTGTGCTCTTGTTTTGTATGCCTCAAGCAAGTGCAACATAGTGCAATAGGGCTTGCATCAGCCGCGCACAGGAGAGACGACACGGGTGTGGCAGATCAGTCAGAGGACTACAAACATGGAGAAGGGGAGGTTTAAATTAAATCTAACAGGCCAATGTGATTATACAATGAGCCTGGAACCATTCACCTCCTCAAGTCTTTAATTATACACAGCACTATGGGACACAATTTAGCTCTGGAGCACTGCTAAACACACACACACACACACACACACACCACAAGAGTCTACTGTAATCTACTGACAGGTGTCCATGAAGCACAGTGATCTAGCCTGGCTGCTGAGTTTTTTCTTTCCTTACTGCATGACACAGGGATCACTGACAGCGAATTTGACACTATAGTACTGGGAACAACGGAACTTGTCAATGAACCTGCTCATGTCAAACCCCCGACACACACACACACACACACACACACACACACACACACACACACACACACACACACACACACACACGTGAAGACACCGACACCAACACACATGCATGACTACGATGCATCCCACAAGGCTATCAGAACCTTTACCTGACTGTACTGTAAAGGTGTCGCTGAGCCTGGCTGTAGATTTCTGCTCTCATTCTGCATGAGGACGCTTGTTTTTGAAAGGACTTCATCCCTGGCTGCTTGAGATGAGATTCAATTTCACTAATGTTATGTTTTAATTCATAGTGAAAGGCAGACCTTGTGTTGTGTGTGTAGAGCCCCCATAAGGGTTAACTGCTAGGTCGGCAAGGCACACATACACAAACATACCGAGAGAGAGACAGGGAGAGACAGGGAGAGAGAGGGAGAGAGAGGGAGAGAGAGGGAGAGAGACAGGGAGAGAGAGTGATGAGAAAGAAAAACAGAGACAGAGAGAGAGTGAGAGAGAGAGTGAGAGGGAGAGAGGGAGAGAGAGAGAGAGAGAGAGAGAGAGAGAGAGAGAGAGAGAGAGAGAGAGAGAGAGAGAGAGAGAGAGAAGAGAGAGAGAGAGAGAGAGAGGGAGAGAGTGTGTGTGTGTGAGAGACTTACCTTTTCTCTTCTCCTTCTGATAGATTAGGCTCCTGCTCCTTGGGCATGTGTTCCATTCACCTTAATTCCATCCAGCGGCTCAATGGGAGACTGAGGTGGGGCCCCTCCCTCGGATGCACGCTTGTCATTCGCAGGTTGGGGGGTCAGTCAGTTGGGACATCACAGGGTCCTGTCTGAAGCGACCCCCCTGGACCGGCCCTGGGGGCTGTACTGGGAGAGGAGGCTGCGGCTTCACCCACGCTGCTGGGAGAGAGGAGACAGATGGTCAAGAGCACTCCTTCATAAAGATGTACATCAACAACTCTGCCATGAGTGCAGTGAGTGCAGTCTGGACTGAGCCCCCGGAGCCCCCGGACCGCCTGGGCCCAGACCCCCAGCACCGAGGGCACAGAGGCAGGCAGCCCCGCTCGCTCGGCCCGACCACACAGCGGAGCTTCGGTTGTGCGCTTAGTGAGATCAACCACAGCATGTTGTGTTGTGTGTGTGTGTGTGTGTGGTCCCAGCTCTTCATGTGACCAGCCGTCACGTGAGGCCGAACAGCAGTGACCGGGTCTCACAGGACAGAGCGGGGCTACTGTATGCTCGGGGCTTTTCAACTGGGGCTTCAGTGACCTGATCATCTGGAGTCGTGGGGGGGGGGGGGGGCTTGACATGAAGCTCCAACTTCTCTTTCATTGGGCAGAATAACATCTAGGAGGAGGGGAGGGGGAGGGGGGGGTGAGGTGAGTGGGGGTGGGGGGTGGGGTGGTTGTGATCTTCTCAAAGTTCATTTCATGAGAGGGGTCAAGTTGATTTTTGGTGCCAATCCTTTCCCCTCTCAGATTCTTCCTCTGCTAATCCCTCACTCATGCCTTCATAATCCCACAAAGAAGGAGTCTGTATATGAGACCACTGCAGTTAATCTGTGATTCTTATTTAAGGCAGTTCCATTCAGCAACTAAATGATTGGACAATTTAAAAGACTTTGTTTTCAGTCAAATCAAAGCTCTGCAATTTGTAGCGTTAGCGCTTCTCTCCCACCTTTCCGACCTCTTGGCAGATCCCCTGATCCTTTGAACTGGGGCACGGAGGTTGCGTCACGCACCGCAATTTTCAGCTCAGGTGTCGCGGCGGTGTGAGTTTTACAAGGGCGGTTATTTAGCCTGCTTCTTGGAGCAGACTTTGTTTACAAGCATTTAATGGGCGGCATTTACAAGGCATCTATCTGTTTATGGCGGGGTTATGCTTTCCTTCGGCCTGTGTGATAAGAGTGTCGTCCCTGACACGAGAGACACGGGCGGGCCAGAGTGTGGTGGGAGGACCAGGCTGGTCTGGAGGGCTTCTGTACCTCTTCCTCTGAAACATGGCCCCTTCCTCTACTTCATTACCAGTCTTCTTATTACTGCAGAGTAGTCTTAGCTGTCCACAGCCAGCCCAGTCTGTTAGCCATACTCACGTAGAGTTCCACATATAGCCAAGGTCAAGCATATAAAACCCCCTCTCTCAAACAGCCCTGGCCCTCTAAACGCATGCTTTATTACTCTGGGGTTCCCGACTGAGAGAGGGAGGGAGAGACATATTGGAAACAAGCGGTGGGATGGAGAGAGAGAGAGAGAGAGAGAGAGAGTGAGAGAGAGAGAGAGAGAGTGAGAGAGAGAGAGAAGAGAGAGGAGAGAGAGAGAGGAGAGAGAGAGAGAGAGAGAGAGAGAGAGAGAGAGAGAGAGAGAGAGAGAGAGAAAAAGCGAGGAAGGGAGAAAGGATGTCCAGGAAAAATAGAGATAAAGAAAGTGAGAGATGAGAGAGGGAGGACAGGGGCTGTTATGAGGAGGTGCAGGGAGGAGAGATTATTCAGGTAATTGTTGGCATCTGGACAAAATAAATGTAGTTCTCTGAGTTTAAAGACCAGTAAAATGCCAAGCACAGCGAGTGCTAGTGGACATATTCATGCGTTTTCCAAGATTGTTCACGGGTGAGCCTGTCTGCATTGTGTGTTGAATTTCAATGACCGACTTCTGCATGGCTGAACCCAAAAAAAGTGACCTGACCTGTGTGTGTGTATTTATACCTTAGTATGTGTATGTGTGTGCACACATACACATACTACACATAACTTCTCGTCCACAAGTGAGAAGCGAGAAGTGGGAGTGGAGGGGTGTGTTTGGGTAAGGGAGTGTTAACACCAAGGCACACAATTTGAGCCACAGGGCCTTTTAATCCAGCGTTTTTCCAACTTTTAATTGGTTTGAGAAAGAACCCACCCCCACCCTCCCCCACTATGCCCCCCCCCCCCCCCCACTATGCCTTGCATATAAAATGCTGATGTTAAAAAGCATGAAAAAGAATAACTAGTGTGTGTGTGTGTGTGTGTGAAGAGATCAATTAAACATTGCTCTCTTTATCTGAGTCCAACAAGATGCATGTCAATCCTTGTACTTGTTCTGAGGAGAGAAGGGGTAAGGAGAGGAGAAAGGGGGAGGAGAGGAGAAGGGGGGAGGAGAGGAGAAAGGGGGAGGAGAGGAGAAGGGGGGGGAGAGGAGAAGGGGGGGGAGAGGAGAAAGGGGGAGGAGAGGAGAAGGGGGGAGGAGAGGAGAAAGGGGGAGGAGAGGAGAAGGGGGGAGGAGAGGAGAAAGGGGGAGGAGAGGAGAAGGGGGGAGGAGAGGAGAAGGGGGGAGGAGACTGAAGATGCGCTCTTGATTAGGGAGAGACAGAAGCCGAGATCAAGGACGGCGGGTTTGGCTTGTGAGGGGGAGAAAATAGGTTGACTGATGAAAGCAGCTCTGGAAAGACAAGATCTAGCGGCCTCGCCTTGCTTTCATTTTCAATTGCTGCACTCTTGCTTGCGTATCACTTGATGTCCCTCAAGGCTGAACAGCAAGTTCATTTCAGATGCTCCTTCATGCACAATGAAGCTTCACTAGTTAGTGTTGATCAGTGGGTCGAACCAAGGGTCCTAACGACTGAGGCCTGTTTAGTGCCCTCAATACTAGTATAAGTATGATGGAACTGTAATTAGCACTTCCCTGGGTCAGCCAAGTACTCATCCACAGCATGAGTGTATCTGTGTGTTTGTCTGTCTGTGTGTATTGATCATTTTGCATGTCAGCCAGAGTACAGGGAAGCTGTTTCATCTCCAGAGTGCCGGCACTAGCCCCCTAGCTCTTCCAAAAGGTCACAGACAGCGGCCAGCGAGCCAGCAGACTTGCACAAACACACACACCCGTTGGCGAACACACCCGTCACACACCCACACATACCAGCACCAGCCGAGCCCACATATCGTCCTCCCTGTCAGCAGGTCAGGGGCCAGGCCCCCTTGACCTGCTCCCAGCCTGGGTTACAATGACCACCGAAGCAACTGACACCAAGCCAGCAGGAAGAATGACATAGGATCAATCTAATTATGTTTCTTGGGGTTAACAACTGCTTTGGGATCTGCCATGGGACCTCGACAGTGCTACGTATTTCACACCGAAACTCTCAAGCAGCCAGCCTCCTGGTAAACATTCAAACTGTAACAACAGATTTGAGGTCAGTTCTCCAGAGTCCCAGGGGTGACCTTAGCCATGAGAAATGATAGGGGGCTGTCCCTTGGCCAGCAGTTAGGAGCGATGCCTGGCGGGTGGGCCTGGGGCACAGTGTGTTTACACTAGGCCCAGCGTGGGGATCCTGTTGCCTGACGGATGTGTGTTCCCAGCCGGGAGGCCCCCTGTCCCACCAGGCTGATCCCTGTCTGGGGGTTAATAATAGGTGCTAATGGCCCCCGACCAGCGATCCCTGGCTGCCAGCATAGGAGGAAGGCGGGTGAATTGGTGAGCTGGATATGTTTGCAATGTAGAGAGGGGGGGGGGGGGGGTGTGCAGTTTGTACTAATATGCTAATGATGTCCTGTGTGTATGAAAACATGCATACAGGCACATGCACACACACACATACCGTATGTACACCCCCCCCACACAAACTGAGGTCTAACATGACCAACCTGTCCCTCAGCCTTTAGTCTTTATGATGGGAACCAATGGAGTTAGCACAACCCTGAACTCAGAGGATATGCGCGACTGTGTGTGTGTGTGTACGTGTGTGTTGTCAGTCAAGGGAATATGGGAAGGGCTGCTGTATAGGTACAGTATGTACAACTATAGGGTGGAGACCACTTGGCACCATGTTCTCTCTCTCTCTCTCTCTCTCTCTCTCTCTCTCTCTCTCTCTCTCTCTCTCTCTCTCTCTCTCCCACTCGCTGTCACATCCACAGTATATTTACTTTGTCTCAATGTTTCTCTTTTTCCAACACAGGAACACACTTTTACCTCCCTCTCTCAAGCCTTTATCTCAATATTATCTCCCCTCTCCCTCTCTCTTCTCTAGATAGTCCCTAGTTCCTTCTTACTAAAGCATGACTGACTGGTTGACTGACTGATCTCCCGTGTTTTCCTTTTGAAAATGGTGATGAAGGAGGACTACCTTTAAACCCTGAGGAGACTCAACCCTCTCTGACGGATCCTTCCACTCTGATACTCAAAAGCTAAATGTTTCGCGTTTTGCAACAACCTTGCGCTAAGAGTCCCTGAAGCCGTTGTTTGTGCACCAGACATGCAATAATGGATGATAGTGTTATCATATGAGAGCTTCAGAACAGGAAACATGCAGGGGATGTATATACCGGTGGAAGGACAGGCAGTTCAGTGCACACATGGCGCCTGCTCAGGGATGGATGGTTGTCCTGGACAGGGTGTCCTGGCTGGGGTGAAATAAGGGGAAAAGGGGTGAGGGGAAAAAACAGGGGTGGAAGAAGAAGAAAAAAGATCTCCACCTTTCTTTATCGCCTCTCTTCCTCCCTTTCTCTCTCCTCCCTTCTGATTCCACTCTGTTTTGGCAGGGGCAAGTTAAGACGCTGCCAAGAATGTGACTGCGTTTGGAAAACAAATCCCGGCGCTTTTTCCTTTTTTCGTTCTCCCTTCCTCCCTTCTTGTCCTTGTTGTTAAGGTAGATCTGTCTGCGGCAGGAAGCTCAGGGTACTTCCAAGAGGAACATAAACAGGGTTTTGAGAGGATCAACCTCTCCATGGGTCGCTTGGGTCTTTCAGTTCTCGGGACTCCATTAAGCGAAACACATTTTTTCAACCCTTTGCGCAGCGTATCCACCTTCAGACCCCCCTGGGACGCGAGCCTGCCCCCTCGGTCTCTCCGGTCCACCTTAACTCATGCACACAGTGGGAGGATCTTGGGGGAAGTTGTGTATTCGGGTGGTTGTTGCTCTAGAGATGTGGCTACTTTCCCCCTCTTGTTGTTTCCTTACAGCAGTTTGAAAAGACTCATTTTTGAAAAGGCAGCGATGACTTCATATTTGTACAGACTGAACTTTAGCAGCCCTGGCTAGTGGCCAGATTGGGCTATAGGCCATGACTTTCTACTTGGAGTTGAAGGGGAAAAAAAGATGGTGTTGCCAGTGCTGGCTCGTCCACTGTGTGCTTGTCCAGTGTTTGTTGTGGTTTGCAAGACTAAGTCTTTCAAACTCCCTAGGACCAGAACGACGCTAATCAAATGAACAGTAATAATGCTAACCGGATTGGGGCTGTTAGGTAAAAGAACACACATTTGGGCTCGAGCTCTCTGTGTGTATTTGAGTCTTCTTCAAAACACACACATCAACATCTCCCTGTCCAGAGATCGCTGGTTTCCTTGAAACAGCTGACACCTGGTGGGATGTGAGAACAGGTTTGGTACAGGAAGTTTGGCCTAAAGATTTTAGGAGCTTCATAACAGCTGTGAAAGAGATAGTTTCACACAATAACAGAATAGCTACACTGTGCAAAGCAGTTGTCAGGACATTGTCAGAATGTTGTGTGTTTGTGTGTGTGTGTGTGTGTGTGTGTGTGTGTGATTCACAGTGACAAAGTGGGGGCCAGGTAAGCCTTGGCATACAGTCAGATCAGCATGTAGGCTTTTATGAATGGAGCAGCCAAGCCAAGGGGAAAAAAACGAAGGAAACTCAATCCCAACAGTGTGTGTGATGTCATTAGCCATCAGTTGGTGTGTATGATCAGACAGGTTAAAATGCAAGTTCTGGGCACAGAGCCTAATTTGGACACACGCACACATACACACACAGACACACACACAGTAAATAACCTCTCACTTACAGTGACAAGGACACAGGCCATCTCCCTCACTTCATTCTTCTCTCACTCCACCTCTTTGCCCCGCACTCTTTTCCAAACAATAGCTGAAAGCCAGGCAGGTGTGGAGGTAACGGTTGCCATGCCAACAGCTTGAGGCGGTGAACTCAGCACCTGTCCTCTGAGGAGGGAAGGAACACGGGGGCGGCATGCACAAACACTCCATCAAGCTCTCCCATCGCCATGTGCACATCCACATCCATGAGAACATGATCAATTCAATTTGGACTCCAAATTTAAATGTCGATTTATACAAGTCTAAAACCCCAATGCTCAGGGACAGCAGGTGTAAATTGGCTAAACACACACACACACACACACACACATTCACACCACAGTCCACCGAACCCTGTGGTTCCTTCAAATGCCTGTTCTTGCAAGGCCAGCTGCAGACAAGCAGCCCAGTAGTGGTTGTGTAAAACAGGGCCAACAGCCAAGCTGCAGCCACAGAACAAATCAAACAACCCTACGTCAGCCAGGAACATAAACACCAGAGAAAATCAAATCATAAAAATAAATAAGCACATATTTATCAAGACAAATACAAAAACCTCAGCTAATTGGGATGGGTTCATGAGGTTTATTCATGCGAGACTCCAGGACGATGACAACTTGGCCTCTTCAGTAAATGTGGTCCTTTTGTATGTGTGTGTGTGTGTGTGTGTGTGTGGGGGACGTACAAGTCCACACACATGTACACATACAACCCAATACTCCCTCCCTCCCTCTCTCCCTCGTCTGTCACCTCTCCCCCCCCCCCTCCCACAACAAAAAAAAGATCAATTCATCTCCTCATCTCAGTCACCTCGATAATGAGCAATAAAAGAGGTAAAGTAACCATGGCCTCGCATGCACACACACCCTCCCCCAGCTGTACCCCCACCCAGGGGTGTTCTAATAAAGCAGGGAGGGCCCTGGGGCCTGGCAGGGGCCCGAGGTGTAGGGTGGGCTGGGAAGTGGGGGCTGGGGCCGGGCCTGGGGGGTGGGCCTCTGGTCCCATCCTCTCTAGAGCGGATGTTGAGGAGCCCCTGAAAGGGGAGAAGGTGCTGGGCTTGACAGGAACGCCGGTTGAAAGGTGATTTTCTTGGCAAGGATGAGGGGATGGGCGGAGCACTCTCAGGGGCCTGTGTGGTCCTGGATCAGATTAACACTAGCTCACACACACACACACACACATATATATATATATATATATAATACATATATACACACACACACACACACACACACACACACACACACACACACACACACACACACACACACACACACACAGAGTATACACACAGAGTATACACACAGTATACACAAACACACATAGTGAATAGTGAATAAATACAATATACTGTAAACAGAAGTACTGTACACAATCATACACATGGACTCACAAAAAGACAAGTACAACGATTGCACACGCACCCACACATACAGTTTGATACACATGCTGTATATCAAAGGCAAATAAACTGAAATAAAAACAACACAATAAGCCTCAGAGAGGGACAGATACAGAGAGAGACTAGCGAGAATAGCAGAGAGACAAACAGAGAGACAAGCAGAGAGAAAAGCAGAGAGACAGAGAAAAAGCAGAGAGAGAGACAAGCAGAGAGACAGAGAGACAAGCAGAGAGAAAAGCAGAGAGCAAATTAGAGAGAAAAGCAGAAAGACAGAGAGATGGAGAGAGAGACAGAACTGTACAGACTTGGAGACAGTAGACTCTAGACTTACAGACAGATGGACAGCGCAGTCTCTGTGAGACAGTCCCCACGCACCGAGAAACAGACGGCCGGACAGACAGACAGCCAGGCTGTGCCGTCAGATAGATGGACAGACAGACATGCAGCCATGTGAAAAGTGGAGGGAAAGCAGGGAGGAGAGGGAGGAGAGGGAGGGAGGGAGGGAGGAGAGGGAGGAGAGGGAGGAGAGGGAGGGAGGGAGGGAGGGAGGGAGGGAGGGAGGGAGGAGAGGGAGGAGAGGGAGGGAGGGAGGGAGAGAGGCCGGCGGTCTGGAGGAGGTTTCATGGCAAATTGCCCCAAGGTATATGAAACAGTCACTTAATCATTCTTTTCCAAGAGTTTTCTTGTTTTTATTTCAAGTCTGTTCCAGAGCCCTCACACACATGCACACACACACACACACACAAAAGTGCATGTGCCCATACGTATTGTAGTTTACCGGCCAACATTTATAAAACAATTCTTACTATGTGAGTTTGTGTGTCTGCGTCAATGTGTGCGTCTAATGGCAGTGGTCTTATTTACTTGTGTGGGAGGGACCAGCGGGGGAGGGGCCAGCGGGGGAGGGGCCAGCGGGGGAGGGGCCCCTGTCTCTCGCCCATACCCGCCACGTCTGCTCGGTATCGCCACGGCGACAGACTGGCATATGTGTGACGACTGGGTGCCAGCATGGGTCCTATAACATAGGCGCCATATGGCGGGGTGCCTGTCTGCAGGCCTGCAGCCCTACTTTACAGTAAACTCAGAATAACATCAAAAGGCCACCGATTGGTCGAGTCCCACCGTGCCCAGTCGCGCTTGAGGCTCGCTTTGTGCCACAGAACCAGTCTAAGCCGCAGAACCAGTCTAAGCCGCAGAACCAGTCTGAGCCACAGAACCTGTCTGAGCCGCAGAACCCGTCTGAGCCACAGAACCAGGGAGAACTTGCTCTTTGTTTTCTTCAGATTAGAAGAGTCCAGACTCACCAACAGGCTTTGACATCAGGCTAAAGGCCAGGCTAACATGAGGCTAACATAAGATAACGTGATGCTAACTTCAGGCTAACGGCCAGGCTAACATGAGGCTAACATAAGATAACGTGATGCTAATGTCAGGCTAACGGCCAGGCTAACATGAGGCTAACATAAGATAACGTGATGCTAACGTCAGGCTAACGGCCAGGCGAACATGACGCTAACATAAGATAACATGAAGCTGGCGTGAGGCTAGCGCGAGGCCATGGCGTGCTGCTGTAACGGTCCAATGACTGGATCCTCAGGCTGATGGACATTAAATGATGAGTCTTGTGTGTAGCAGAGGGAATAATAATTCACCTGTGGATACTGATGAGCTGAACAGTATACTGCAGGCTGATGATGTGCAGTCTCTCTGTGTGAGTGTTTAGAAAATACTTGCTTCCTTGTGAGCACACTTTGGTCACCTTTGTTCCTTGAAAAGCACTGACTGTGGGTCGATGGATAATATGAATAATTAAAGGTAAACGTTTTGGTGTAGTGCAGATTTGCAAGCGTGCTGATGAAAGCTCCTAAGGATGTGTGTCGGCCGTGACTCAGGCCGTAGACGGCTTTGTGGGGAGGAAAAAGGTCTGCAGTCTTCTATATTAGTACTGTTTACTGGATTCGGCAGATTGTACACAGAAATATCCACACACAGAGTGAAACACGGAAAATGTCCCACTTTTAGTGGCAAGAGGCGGGTGAGCTTCAGACTGAGAGAACCGGAACAGTCAGATCTCAACTGACGTGGCTCTCCAGAGAGTCAGAGAGTCAGAGTGGGAGAGAGAGTCAGAGAGAGTCCGAGTGGGAGAGAGAGTCAGAGAGAGTCAGAGTGGGAGAGAGAGTCAGAGAGAGTCAGAGAGAGTCTGAGTGGGAGAGAGAGTCAGAGTGGGAGAGAGAGTCATAGTGGGAGAGAGAGTCCGAGTGGGAGAGAGAGTCAGAGTGGGAGAGAGAGTCAGAGTGGGAGGGAGAGTCCGAGTGGGAGAGAGAGTCAGAGAGAGTCCGAGTGGCAGAGAGAGTCAGAGAGAGTCCGAGTGGGAGAGAGAGTCAGAGAGAGTGAGAGATTACTTCCCTTTCACTTCGCTCCCCTGGCCCGCATTCTCTGCATGGTAAAACTGAGAGAAGTACCCCAATACTGCCTGATAAGCGTGGGGCAGGAGGGGCTATGCTGCCTTGGAATCAGTCCGAGACAGACTTACCTGTTGCCAGGCAGCAGATAGCAAGGGTGCTGACGTGTGGTATACATGACGGCAGCCTGCTCTCAAGCAGAGAGCAACTCCTGTGAACTGCAGCAGGCCTGCTTTCATGTGGTGGCTGAAGCCACAGGAAGTACCCTGCATATGCGTTTCCTGCCCAGACAGGATACATTCGGCTCACGTCAAAGTCTCACTAATACACCTATAATACACTATAAGGTAACATGATATAATACAGAGTGGATGGCGGTTGGTACCCTTCTACTAGATATCTCTCTTCTGGCCTAAGCTGGTTATTAGCGAGAGATTTAAGCATGATAATCTTTAGAATACAGCTTATCCATGTGGGGGGAGTGGTGGAGTGGGAAGGAGAAAGAGGGATGAAGAGAGAGGGGTAGAGGAATGAAGGGAGAGGGAGAGAGGAATGAAGGGAGAGGGAGAGAGGAATGAAGAGAGAGAGGGATGAAGAGAAAGAGAGGGATGAATGGAGAGAGGGATGAAGGGAGAGAGGGATGAAGAGAAAGAGAGGGATGAATGGAGAGGGATGAAGGGAGAGAGTGATGAAGAGAGAGAAGGAGAGAGGGATGAAGAGAGAGAGGGAGAGAGGGATGAAGAGAGAGAAGGAGAGAGGGATGAAGAGATAGAGGGATGAAGAGAGATAAGGAGAGAGGGATGAAGAGAGAGGGAGAGAGGGATGAAGGGAGAGAAGGAGAGAGGGATGAATGGAGAGAGGGGTGAAGAGAGAGGGATGGAGAGAGAGAGGGATGAAGGGAGAGAGGGATGAAGAGAGAGAGGGAGAGAGGGATGAATGGAGAGAGGGATGAAGAGAGAGAGGGATGGAGGGAGAGAGGGATGAAGGGAGAGAGGGATGAAGAGAGAGGGAGAGAGGGATGAAGAGAGAGAGGGAGAGAGGGATGAATGGAGAGAGGGATGAAGAGAGAGAGGGATGGAGGGAGAGAGGGATGAAGGGAGAGAGGGATGAAGAGAGAGAGGGAGAGAGGGATGAATGGAGAGAGGGATGAAGAGAGAGAGGGATGAAGGGAGAGAGACGAGTGTGGTGCTGGCATGCAGTGGACGGAGCAGCAACACCTCAGTGTGATATCTAACAGGGAGGAGAGCCAGAGCCGTAGGGGAGGTCACACACACACACACACACACACACACGCACACACGCACACACATGCACACACGCACACACACACACGCACACACACACACACACACACACACATGCACACACACACACACATGCACACACACACACACACACACGCACGCACGCACGCACACACACACAGACACACACACACACACACGCACACACACACACGCACAGACACACACACACACACACACACGCACGCACACACGCACACACACACACACACATGCACACACACACACACACACACCCATGCACACACACACACACACACGCACGCACGCACACAAACACACACAGAAACACACACAGGGTTATAAAGCACTAAGGAACCCTAATGCTACGCAGTCGGGATGACACAGTGGGAAAGATTCACATCTTCAATTAATCCTCTCTCTCTCTGTTTCCCCCTCTCTCTTCTCACTTTCTCTCCCTGTTTCTCATTCTCTTTCAACCCTCTTTTTCTTTTACTCTCCCTCCCCTTCTTCTTTCTCTCCCTCTGTCCCTTCCTTGACTGTCTCTCTTCTCTACCCTCTCTCTAGTCCACCCTCACTCCCCTTTCCATCCCCCATGTAACTGCCCCTCTCTCCTCTCTCTCCATTCTCTCTATACTATGTATATGTCTCTCACCCCTCCTTTGTTCTCTCACTCCCTCCCTCTCCCTCTCTCCAGTCCTGCCTGGCTCCCTCTCTAATATCAGAGTAGCTGGTCACTGTTCCATGTGTAAGAAATAAATCACATTCAGTCTCTCATATCACTCCATCAACGCTTAATCATGTCTGGTTCTGAATTGAACTGATGCACTAAAACAGCCAGCTCATTATCCGATAGAGAAGATTGTGTGCGTGTGTGTGTGTGTGTGAGAGAGAGAGAGAGAGAGAGAGAGAGAGAGAGAGAGAGAGAGAGAGAGAGAGAGAGAGAATAGAGAATAGAGAATAGAGAATAGAGAACAGAGCAAAAGAACAGAGCAAAAGAAATAAGTTAAAGGCTCCAGTATGTCTGAGACCAGAGGGAGATAGACATAAAATGGTGGATGTACTGTACACATAAAACCATAGGGAAGAGCCCTAGATACCCAGAGAGTGAGACATCCTGGATCCCACAGTCTAACAGGCTGGCTTTATAAACCTCATTCATCACCAAGACTCCCCCCTCCCCTCTCTCTCCTCCTCCACCCATCTCACTTACCTTCACTGTCTAGGACTGACTGTGTGTGTGTGTGTGTGTGTGTGCGTGTGTAAATTAGAGATATATAGAAAGAAAGAAAGAAAGATAATGAGAGTGTGCATGTGTGTTTGTGTCACACCTGTTTAATGTGAAAATGGGACAGAGTATATTCATCTTCCTTGAGTATCCCTCCCCTTCTCCCATCCTCCCTGTGCACCATGTGTTCTCCAGTCCTCAAGGGAGCCCTGCCCTGCTCATGCCCACCTGCTAAACGCTGCACGTTATTATAGACCTTCAACAACGTGACAGCATCCAAAAAACAAAAAAAAAAACGAATGAATGAATGAAAGAAAGTGCAGCCGTATCTCAAGACACCAGAACATTTTTCCGCCTCTCGTGAGACAAGTACGACACCAAGTCACAGCAGAGCCGCAGAGCAAACAAGCTTCCAGTAGCTCTCACTTCTCTCTTCTGTCCTCAAAACCCCCCAGCGATGCCAAAACCCACCCCAAGCTCCGTTCTTGAACGTGCTCTTGTCCAGACAGACGTCCTGGAGCCTATCCTAGCCTGGCCCAGGCGCGGCTCCAACAGCTGCATGCAAGACAAACAGGCCGTGTCGGCAACACTGTCACAAACCTGGGCCGGTGCCAGCATCATGAGTCATGTGACCTGTCATTAGAGAATGGATACAGACGAGGGGAGTTTGCCCTCGTAAACGGCGGCCGGCTGGCCAGGATGCATCTGTGGATCGATGTTTTCATTCTTTCATCTCCTCGTCGTTCTCTCTGTGATGCGTCTCTCTGCTGTTTGTCATTCTCTGATCGTCCCCCTCTTACAGGTACACAAGTTTCACTTTCTCACGGTCAAACACCTCCTCAGAAGATTCCTACTGTCACCACGGAGACACACCCAGAACATCCTGCACACCTGTAGCAATAAGCTTCTATCCTGGCGTGTTTATATGCAAGGCAGTCAACCCACAGAAATAAACCATGTTCATGTTTGTGCATCTATATCCCAGTGTCTAGCCCGACAGGTGCACACAGGGATGAGAGGATTGTCAGCAGGTAACATCTGAAAAGTCATGTATGCGTTTATCCCCAGAAACTTCAGAGCTGAAGAAAAACACTTCAACTCAGAGGAGTATTAGAAACTGACGGCTTCGTGTTGAATAAAACATCACAGCCAAAAGGTGCTCCAATGCTACAGTATGTGAGTTGTGTGAGTGTGTGTTACTGTAGGCATGTGTGTGTGTGTGCTGTTGTCTCGCGCTCCGTCTCGCACACACACAGGTTTTCTCTCACCTTTCTAATCACGTCTTTCACAAGAGGCCTGAAGATGTGTGAAGGAGCGAACTTGGATCAGGATAGGAAGCTGTAACGAACGACTGGGTCTTCAAACGAGAGGTGACAATTTGATATGCACTTCAGGTACAGTAGCACTGGAGAAGAAAAAAACATCAGAAGAAGTATTTTGAGAAGATGGGAGACTTTTCCTCTTCGGGTATATTATTTCCTGGATTACTTCATATCATCTCACAGTCCACCCTTTGCTGTGGAGCTCTTAACTGGCATGAACCAGTACTTTGTTCCTTCTGCATGAAGAACCTTCAACGTGACTCCACTTCATCAACTAGGACAAGACTAACTGTGGACGCCCTGACACTTGTGTGTGGGTTAGTGCACATACTCCCACTAGGGCTGACACTTGTAATTTACACCCTTACAACATTCTCCTGAGGTCTCTGACCGCAGTTAGCAGAAGCTTGGCCACACATGCTTGAAGGCCTCAAGGTTTGCTGTTACAGTTCAAATTTGAGAAAGGGACTGTATGGAAAGTTTCTCAAACTGTACTTGACTTCATGTGACAGCTTGCATTTACACAGCTAGTTCCTCCCTGTTATTGACAGAGGTGATTTCAACGTGAAGAAATATCATAGTAGCCGTACTGTTTTGTTAGTGTAAATAGACAATAAGAAGAATACATCAAGATCTAATAATTAACTATCATGCGTATGGGTGTAATCTTATCTTTAACAACCCACCCGCCCCAGCCAGAGGGATTCTTTTTTAAACGTTCATTTTAGGTTCACAATATTGATGTGTCATTGACAATATCGTTATGAAGTGTTATTGTGTACCTCTTTATCTGAGAGACAAGAAGTGCACAAGGAGCTCCTTCAATCTTGTTTGGTCCTTTGTAGCTCTGCTTTAGGGTGTTAGAGAAAGCTCCAAAGGGTTTATGTATTCATGTTTCAATACATTCTCTGAGAGCATCTCTTAATGCTTTCAACGGCCGGCTTAGCACTTGAGCACAAGCCACTACTGGCAATAATCCTTTATATTTAAAAACCCACAGCCTTGTGATGTAATGAAGGCAAAATCTGTTGATGCTTCAATGTGGAATTAAATACACACACCATGGATCAATCCAAGGCTTTTTTGTATTTGTGTCACAGTTAATGGACAGAAGTGGACAACTAAGACAATGAAATGATCCATGCCATGTTACATTGCTTAGGTTGCCATGTTGTGTAACAACCCCCATTCCGGGAATGGGGAGTTGCTGGAGTAATAACTCAAGGGGCATCTAAGGGTTGTTCCATTGTGATAATAATGCGCAAAAAATAAATAAAAACACATCGAGCTCCTGCAGAGATTCATCTGAACGCGTGTCTGATGATGACTCACAGCTCACAGGAAGTCCCTCCTCGGCTGTGCTCCTCAGACAGCCTGTATCTGCCTCCTCTGCTTCAGCACGTGCTGGACAGCAGACAAGGTCATGAGGGGGGCTGCGGTTGCGCTAACGCAGCCGCGCCATAAATATTTAATGGGGAACATTCATGGAAGGCCGTGTACCAGGGGGAACCGCATAAGAGCATCTGAATATCCCCCTCGGAAACAGCTCTGTGTTGTGTCCCGTACCTGACCCCCGTCCGCCTCGCTAACGCTAATCGTATTGTACTGGGTATGTAATCAGGAAGGCCATTAGCTGAAAGCTAAAGGGTTATCTGCATTCACTACGGAGAGCACACACACAGGCATATGCACACACACATCCAGGAGCTAATGAATTGGACTCTAGTCCAATGGATAGTGATAGCCATTCGCCGCATCACTCCTTCATGCTCGTTAATTGGGGGTTGTTTGTTTTCGAGGCTGTTTGCGAGAGCAGAAGGTTAGCTGCCGTACGGTTTCTGCCATGAAAAAAAATACATGTCATAATAAAGATGTGTGATTAGAGGATATCGGGGTCTCGCACATGGTCATCTGTCACATGTTTGGATTGCAGGGAACCTTCCGGAGAGTGAAGTGGAAGCATCTCTATGCAACAGACCTCGTCTGAATGTGACGTGTGTTTGGGCCGTCGGTGTGCGTGGCGTCAGGGTGTGGCAGTGACTGCGGAGCCTTGAACTGGGGTCGTGAAAGCCCCGCCTGACATATGGCACTATACGGAGCCCTTAAAGTGCTGAGAGGAAGATCCTGGAGAATTATTCCTTCAATACACACAAGCTAGTGTAGGTCAGTCTGCATACACATTTGAAACCCTATTTGTACTCTCTCTTTTTCACACACACAAACCCCAGCACTCCTGCCAACACACAGATACAAACCTAACAAACACACACACACACTCCTACACAGCCCCTGCATGTGACAGTTGGACTGACAGTGTCAATAGAAGGAACTGTTGGTGTGGTCAAGCAGGCCAGCCATGCCACAGAGCCGTCTGACCCTGGTCCTCTGCAGCTGGGGCAGGCTAACACACAGCGCCTTGGCACACTGCACCAATGTGGACAAATATGACATGTGGGTGGATACTAAAGTACACACTGGAGCTGGAAGACATTCTGACTTTAACCAAACAAACATCGAGGGGTGTGTGTGTGTGTGTGTGAGTGTGTGTGTGTGTGTGTGTGTGTGTGTGCGTGTGTGTGTGTGAGTGTGTGGGTCCACCTATTCAAGTTTCTGTTTTTCATGAAAAGGATCAGTTAGATGGAAACATTCTTACACTGTTTATTTGGAGATCACTGAAAGATGAATCATTTTACATCCTCCCCTTATATGAGAACTCAGGATTCATTGAAATGAGAATCGATTCACATTATTGGTTGTATTGTACATTGAACATTTCCCAACACAGGTGACAGCCCTAATGTTGTACAGTACAGTTCCACACATACATGCTGCTGCACACTCTAGCCAACTGTCAGCAGAGAAGGCTGCCCAGCGTCAGTCCCTGGGCAGCTGTTGCACCTCTACTCCAGCTATTGATCTGTTCTGTCTCTTGATTAAACCAGAGGACTCTGAGACAGAAAAGGAAAGAGAAAGAGAGAGAGAGAGACTGAGAGAGAGAGAGAGAGACTGAGAGAGAGAGAGAGAGAGAGAGAGAGAGAGAGAGAGAGAGGTGGATGTTGCCTTTTGAGCCACTAAATCAAAGTCATAAATCAATTTCCTCTAATCCTGCTCCTGAGCAGGAAATACCAGGCGCTGAGAGTAGCCGGAGGGGAGAGGAGGCATTGTGCCTTCATGCAAAGCACAAGCTGTGGAAGATCTGATTAGTAAAGTGCCACTCTGCTGGGAGAGTGTCCGATGCCAGGACCGATCTTCTCCTGCACACACACACACACACCGGCATCGTGCTTGCACGCGCACGCAGACACACACTCTACACGCCAAGGTATTACCACACACACATCACACTATCATAACCTACCAAGTAACGATCTTCGATTTAAGATCGTTCTTGCTGCTTTAATATTCTTCACATTTAGACTAAAAGCCTTGTATCGACTTACAGCTCACACTTGTATGGAAATGCAGTACGAAAATGCTACAAATTCAGGGAATATGACACCACACCCAATCCTGGCTCTTTTATGTTCTTGATATTGAATAGTTTCTCTGTTTTTCTCTATGTTCAAGAGGGAGAGAATTGGCGTTTGTGTGATTGCATGATTGTGTGAGTACTGACTGACTGATTGACTTTCTGTGGAGAATAGAGAACGTATTGGGTAATATTCTCGGAGGGTAAATGCAGGTAGGCAAAGGTAAAGAAGGGACTTGTCATCATTTGTTAAAAAGTGGGACAATGCCTGTGAAAGGCGAGACTTGAAATATCACATAACCTGCCAGACAAACAGGAGAGCAGATAAAGGTGACACGTGTGTGTACGTTCTCGCTTGCGTGTGTGTGCATGCTTGTGTACGTGTGTGTGCATGCTTGTGTATGTATGTATGTACGTGTGTGTGTGTGGAAAGCCCTCATGCATTATTTCACACAATGCTCTCTCTCTATCAGGTTCTGCAGTATCCATGTTACGTTCTCACAACCCTACATTCTAACCACCATGGATCTAACCCACCATGGATCTAACCATGGATCATACTGATAGTGAAACAGCTAGTGAAACCCCAGCTTCCTGCTCTAGGCCACTAGCGCATTCGGCCAGAAGGGGTACAACTCTGAAACACTCTCATTTCAATGACGGCTTCATTTAGTCATTTTACATTTAGTCATTTAGCAGACGCTCTTATCCAGAGCGACTTACAGTAAGTACAGGGACATTCCCCCGAGGCAAGTAGGGTGAAGTGCCTTGCCCAAGGACACAACGTCAGTTGGCATGGCCGGGAATCGAACTGGCAACCTTTGGATTACTATCCCGATTCCCTCACCGCTCAGGTGTCCTAGACACAACATCACATGCTTCAGTGTCTGACATGCTATTGGAGGACGTAACCGTCACTCAGAAAGAGTAGGGTGACCTCCAGGGTCAGCTGCTGTAGATTGTAAAAACAAGCCAAAAGGAGAAAAAAAAAATACAAATAAAAAAGCAATGATCTTAGAAGTTACTTATAGGGGGCAAATAAGTGTCTGTATGCTTACTGGAGCTCTAAGGCCATTTCCTGTGGCTTTTTAAGAGACCACCCTTTAGCCACAATCTATCACATAGTGGGGCTTTTCAATAGGGGACCACCTCTAAGAGGTTTCCATCTTAACTACCAGACCCGCCTTACCTAAACCATCCTCTAAAATTAGCCGGTTCACAGCATGTGGTTTCAGGCTGTGGCTGGTTCCGCCTGGCCGTCTTTTATATAAGCATAAATGATCCCGAGGAAATGTAAAGACTCTTTTTACACAGTGTGTAAAGGCTGCAGCCTAGCGCATTAGCACATATAGGGGAACTCCAGATCCAACCAGGCTCACAGGGTTGGAAGCCAGTCGTCGTGTCTGGAAATATGTCTAGAAAAAATATATATGTCTAGAAATAACAGTGGCTATTCGTGAGAATGTGAAATGCAAGAAATGTATGCTTTGGCACGAGGGGCATTGGACCCTTTAAAGGGAACGAAAGCTGAGAAAGCCAATAATGACACGCTTTGTTTGTTTTCAAGATGTTCTTAAAAAAAAAAAAAAAAAATGGGGACTCTCAGGCTTTTTGATGTAGGTTGAAGTTTAAGGCTGTAATACATAGAGGAATTCCATCCCGGCTGCCATGTAATGACCTTAATCCTTCCGTGCAGGAACTGCTTCTCTGCAAAGACGCTAATTTGTTTCCTCAGGGTCAGGGGGTCTGTATAGGATGTAGCCCGACCGGCAGGCGGGAAACTCAGAACCTAAACGTCTCACGGCGCCATGGCGACCATCGATTACGGTAATTAGTGAGGAAAATGTGCTTCTCATTCCATAGGGAGACATTGAGAAATAAGTAGAGAGAGAGAGAGAGAGAGAGAGAGAGAGAGAGAGAGAGAGAGAGAGAGAGAGAGAGAGAGAGAGGGGGAGGGGGAGGAAAATGGAGGGGTGATAAAGAAAGACAGGGAAATGTACAGTATGTCTGAAAGTATGAAAAGAGAGAGGGGGGAGGAGAGAGTAAGAGCCAGAGAAAGAGACGGAAAGGAGGAAGTGACATCAGGGAAAGGGGATG
The DNA here is from genome assembly GCF_963692335.1 of Osmerus eperlanus. Lineage (NCBI taxonomy): Eukaryota > Metazoa > Chordata > Actinopteri > Osmeriformes > Osmeridae > Osmerus > Osmerus eperlanus. The sequence goes on from NC_085029.1 coordinate 14,922,569, forward strand.
AGAGAGAGACGGAAAGGAGAAAGTGACATCAGGGAAAGGGGATGAGAGAGAGAACGAAAGGTACAAAAGCCCCCCCCCCGGCTGCGTGTGTAATCAGAGTAATTAGCATATCAAACAGATAGACAGTCTAATGAGCCTGATATACCCTGAACTGAAGCTCCACATAAGCTAACCCATAACCTTAGTCTCCTTTCCCCTTGGGGGGACCCATGTTAGAACAGATCCAGGACCTGCCTTAGTGTGGCATGCTGGCTCTGAGAATGGTGTACACGTGCTGGGAGCTGATTCTAGGTCAGCGGTTAGCGAGAGAGCAGGGGTTTGAAGGGAGTCTGGAGGGACTACAGGGCGAAAACAAAGATTCCTTCAGTTATAATTGACTTCCTAAACTAGAGGTCACTTTGGCTAACTTCAGTCAATAAGCTGTTGTGGCTAACAATCACTAACACGGCAGTCCACTAAGTGAATTGATTTGTGTTTAAACAAGCAGTACTAGGGAAGTTCTTTAACATCTCAGAATCAGAATGGGTTTTATTCGCCATGAACGTGTGCACAGACAAGGGATTTGCTTTGGCAGGAAGGTGCAAACATTAAACATATAGGAATCTAAAATTTTAATATGAGGACTAACTATACAAAGGGTACATAACTAGCAAACTAAGGGTACATAACTAGCAATGGAATTAGATTAAAATAAACTATACAATAACATATAAAATAAAATATAAGTTGCAGTAATTTACAATATAAAAATACAGATATTACAAAAAATACAAATGGTACAGGATTGTATTGTCCAGTGCAAAAAGCAGTGTTGTTTTAAGGGCATCTAGTCCCATGCGAGGCACAGCACAGCGTGGGAGAAAGCTACGTCGTATAAAAGCGCTACAAACCATATCCACATCTGCCTGCTAGGACGCTCTGCTCAACTCCACATCCCACCTCGGACATTTACAACCGTGAGGATATGACAATGACCAGAGAAGCAGCCCTTTTCACCCAGAGCTGTTTGATCCAAAAAAATCCCCCAAATCTAATAACCGCTCAGCATGTGCTAGGCTGATGTCATCGCCACTCGCACATGGACCCAGGTGAAATACTGTATGCAGCTGGCGTAGTGGTGGAAAATGCAGACTCTCTGAAAAGCCCTGACTTCCACCTCTGTTCATATGGAGAAAGCAGTACAGCATGTTTGGGCAGCATAACAAGGATTCCATTATTTCGCTCTTAAACATCCTTTTTTTTTTTCGGAATGGTCGCACCATTTTGGTCTTAACAGGCAAAGTGGGGATATTTACAGAGTGTCATATTTGATGTTCTAACACGCTGTAAATAGTTAAAAACACACGTGCGTGAAGGCTCGGACACACATGCTCACAGACACATGCACACATTGAGACACACACACAAACATTAACAAGCACACACACTGACACACACCAAAACACGCACCCACGCACGCGCACACACACGTGCATGAAACACACACACAAACGGTAGCTTTTTTTGGGCCTGCTCCAGGCTCTCTAAACAAACAGGCTTTTTTGAAGCAAGGAAGCAGTGTTTTTGTAAACGAAGTGAGATGATGGTGGGCGTGCGAGGAGAAGTGAAAGAGAGGGGGAAGCTGCAGGGAAATGGAGGGGTGAGCTGAAGGTAAACAGTCATTAGCCTCCACTCTATCACAGCGGGAGAGGAGGAGGAGGAGGAGGAAAATAGAAAGATGGAGGTACTATAGAGAGCTCATTAAAGACATGACTCGTTAAAATGTGTCAGAATACACTCCTTTCTCCTGCCTGGTTCCTCCACGGTGCCGCCTCGGCAACTCAGCTTACACACAACTGTCCTGATTACTGATGCGACTGTGGTAAGCTTGACTGGCCCACCAAACAAGCTTACTCAACGACAACACCCCCTATGACACACAGCGACGAGGCTACATATCGCACAGGAGTGCCCAGGTGACACCGAGTCTTCCGGCCACACAGCCCCAGCAGTGTGTGGTGTAACTGTGCTCTACTGTACCGACCTGTCACGGGTTCTAGATGATCCCACGCCACACACACACACACACTAGGCCCGAGACTGGAGTGATCACCGCTCGCAACTGGTCGTTACTGTCAACCAGCCTGCCGATACTGTAGGGCGCAAACATGCCCAAAAATCTCACCTGGGGAGAAGAGCGTGGAAGGCTTCAGCGGGGAAGTGAGCGTCTCTGGGCGAGCCCGCGCTGGGACACGCCTGTGCATGCTCCCGGCGTTCGCACCGTCGCCCTCGGAGACGCGTAGGAACACAAGCACACACACGCTGTAGCGCCAAACACACATGACGCACACACGCTACAGTGAGAGGGAGTGAGGGAGGAGCGCTGCGGGAACACTTCTCCCTTTAATATATGACATCTTTTACAGAAACTCAATGAGAGTCTACTACATTTACATTTACATTTAGTCATTTAGCAGACGCTCTTATCCAGAGCGACTTACAGTAAGTACAGGGACATTCCCCCCCGAGGCAACTAGGGTGAAGTGGCTTGCCCAAGGACACAACGTCAATTGACACGGCCCGGGAATCGAACTGGCAACCTTCAGATTACTAGCCCGACTCCCTCACCGCTCAGCCATCTGACTCCCTACTAAATGTGTCTACTAAATGTGCCGACTCATGGGAGTAAGTGGGAAGTGGGGACTGTTCCCCCTTGGTGGTGTGGCTGCACAGTACACACCTTATCCACCTCCAGCACTAGTCTGTTTTCCAGGAAACCATTCCTTATGGCAGAGTGGCATGTGGAACCCAGGGGGGAGGACACAGTCTATGGGCTGTGAACAGGGAGGGCGCTGGCCCTGCTGGTCGCTCACCCTCCACTCCCTGGTGTCCGGCAGCAGAGCTGAACGCTGCAGAGGGAGAGAGACACAAGAGCAGCCCCACATGCGCTCTCTCTCTCTCTCTCTCTCTCTCTCTCTCTCTCTCTCTCTCTCTCTCTCTCTCTCTCTCTCTCTCTCTCTCTGTCTCTCTCTCAATCCCTCCTTTCTTTCCCTCTCTCGCTCTCTCCCACTTTTTCCTTTCCTTTTCCACTTTCTCTTTCATGCTCTCTCTCTCTTCCCCTCTCTGTCTCTCTTCCCCTCCCCCCCTCTCTCTCTCTTGCTGCATGACTGGGACAGGGGTGGGGAGAGGCGGAGGGCTCAGAGACAGTACTGCACAGACTGTACTTTTCCAAGTGCCTGCCTACATGCCTGTGTTTGTGTGGGCGTGTGTGTATGGGGGGGTGTTTGTGGTGTGCGGTCTGTGTGTGTGTTTACTGTGCTATAATGGAAGTGTGTGTGAGTGTGTACATGCACACAAAAGGTGGTGTCTGTGTGCGTGCGTGTAACAAAAGTAGGTTTCGCTGGATTTGGTGGCTTTTGGTGCCTGCCGTTTGCATGCAAGCCTTCGCGTGAAGGAAGGAGACTCCAGGGCGTGGCCGTGGCAACTCTGACATACCGTGCTCTGGAGGAGAGGGCCGTACCATCGAAGGGGACCTGGAGGGGTTCTGGGAGGCCTGCTGGCTGACGAGGCTGATCCATCACACATCAAGTTTCTATGCAGAACTAGGAACATGGCAGGGAGTCAGGCGGAGGCTCTGATGGAGCAGGGCAGGGAGTCAGACGGAGGCTCTGATGGAGCAGGGCAGGGAGTCAGACGGAGGCTCTGATGGAGCAGGGCAGGGAGTCAGACGGAGGCTCTGATGGAGCAGGGCAGGGAGTCAGACGGAGGCTCTGATGGAGCAGGGCAGGGAGTCAGACGGAGGCTCTGATGGAGCAGGGCAGGGAGTCAGGCGGAGGCTCTGATGGAGCAGGGCAGGGAGTCAGGCGGAGGCTCTGATGGAGCAGGGCAGGGAGTCAGACGGAGGCTCTGATGGAGCAGGGCAGGGAGTCAGGCGGAGGCTCTGATGGAGCAGGGCAGGGAGTCAGGCGGAGGCTCTGATGGAGCAGGGCAGGGAGTCAGGCGGAGGCTCTGATGGAGCAGGGCAGGGAGTCAGGCGGAGGCTCTGATGGAGCAGGGCAGGGAGTCAGGCGGAGGCTCTGATGGAGCAGGGCAGGGAGTCAGGCGGAGGCTCTGATGGAGCAGGGCAGGGAGTCAGGCGGAGGCTCTGATGGAGCAGGGCAGGGAGTCAGGCGGAGGCTCTGATGGAGCAGGGCAGGGAGTCAGACGGAGGCTCTGATGGAGCAGGGCAGGGAGTCAGACGGAGGCTCTGATGGAGCAGGGCAGGGAGTCAGACGGAGGCTCTGATGGAGCAGGGCAGGGAGTCAGGCGGAGGCTCTGATGGAGCAGGGCAGGGAGTCAGGCGGAGGCTCTGATGGAGCAGGGCAGGGAGTCAGACGGAGGCTCTGATGGAGCAGGGCAGGGAGTCAGACGGAGGCTCTGATGGAGCAGGGCAGGGAGTCAGGCGGAGGCTCTGATGGAGCAGGGCAGGGAGTCAGGCGGAGGCTCTGATGGAGCAGGGCAGGGAGTCAGGCGGAGGCTCTGATGGAGCAGGGCAGGGAGTCAGGCGGAGGCTCTGATGGAGCAGGGCAGGGAGTCAGGCGGAGGCTCTGATGGAGCAGGGCAGGGAGTCAGACGGAGGCTCTGATGGAGCAGGGCAGGGAGTCAGGTGGAGGCTCTGATGGAGCAGGGCAGGGAGTCAGGCGGAGGCTCTGATGGAGCAGGGCAGGGAGTCAGGCGGAGGCTCTGATGGAGCAGGGCAGGGAGTCAGACGGAGGCTCTGATGGAGCAGGGCAGGGAGTCAGGCGGAGGCTCTGATGGAGCAGGGCAGGGAGTCAGGCGGAGGCTCTGATGGAGCAGGGCAGGGAGTCAGGCGGAGGCTCTGATGGAGCAGGGCAGGGAGTCAGGCGGAGGCTCTGATGGAGCAGGGCAGGGAGTCAGGCGGAGGCTCTGATGGAGCAGGGCAGGGAGTCAGGCGGAGGCTCTGATGGAGCAGGGCAGGGAGTCAGGCGGAGGCTCTGATGGAGCAGGGCAGGGAGTCAGGCGGAGGCTCTGATGGAGCATGGCAGGGAGTCAGGCGGAGGCTCTGATGGAGCAGGGCAGGGAGTCAGACGGAGGCTCTGATGGAGCAGGGCAGGGAGTCAGACGGAGGCTCTGATGGAGCAGGGCAGGGAGTCAGGCGGAGGCTCTGATGGAGCAGGGCAGGGAGTCAGGCGGAGGCTCTGATGGAGCAGGGCAGGGAGTCAGGCGGAGGCTCTGATGGAGCAGGGCAGGGAGTCAGGCGGAGGCTCTGATGGAGCAGGGCAGAAGGAGAGTACACAGGAGCCACCGGCATCACGGGAGCGTCTGTGTTCATGTCTCTGTGTGCATGTTTGTGCAGCGCGAGTGCCTGTGTGTGTGTCCAGTGTACATCTCCATATCTGTGTGTGTGTGGGTCGATGAGAAGGTTGTCTGGCCAGCGAGTGAGAACAAGGCATGGCTAGATAAGGGTGGCAAGCGTTGGGGATCTAAGACTGCCAGCTTTGAAAGGGGGGGGGGGGCACAGCCTGGTTCTCCTGGCACAGATAAGACCACGAGGAGAGCGCTGACACGCAGGTGACTGTTGTTTAGCTGTTGGCCTCTACTATCAGCCACATGCAGGGGCACAGATACACACACACACCCCCCCCCCCCCACCCACACACACACACATCCTACACACAAAAGGCTGGGTGTGGTTCTTGAGGAGCAGCTATTTCACAATAGTGGTGATAGTTACTGAGTTTAAATGAATTATACACGTCATGCTTTAGGGTTTGGTTGCCTAGTTCTGCTTTATAAAAACGCATTTGAGTGCCCCGGAGGGACTAGAGTGAGGCCTTATCTGTGGCGATCCTGCTGTACAGCAGGTATAATGCAGGAACACATCTCAGTGATTCCCTTTCTGCCTCTGCTTCTGTTTCTAATGGATGCTCATATGGATGATTGGAGTGAAACTGCACGCATGTTTCTTTTGCATGTTGCACCTTACATAAGTACCTAAGTGCACGTACGTAAACACACACACAAAAAAACACACGGACACGCACACACGCACGCACACACACGCACACACGCACGCACGCACGCACACACGCACACGCGCACGCACACACACACACACACACACACACAAGCTCGGAGGCCACACAGGAACTCCCTTTGAAACATACAGGGATGTAGATGGAAGATAACACGCATACATAAACAAGCCTGTCTGAACAGCAGTTCACTGAGTGCATGTGTCCTGACTGCGTCCAGAAGGCAGTACATCAAGTCTGGAAGAACCTTTGGGTTCAAACAGTCTGCTCAGTTTATAGTTTCATAACACATTGAACTTTGTACATGATGTTAGGCAGTAGAACATGCGTTGTACAGTAGTAGATGTATATATATTTCTAAGATGATATGAGAATTGGTGTAGTCTATATACTATGCCTTACCATTTCGGCTTGTCCCCTGGAAAACAATGATGGGGACATTTGCTACTGATTTGACATGAAGAGAGAGTGAGACCTGCACAGGACTGGAGAGTGGGTCCCATCTCCAAATTGTCCCATGAAGAGTATTTGACACATTTCGAGACACTAGCTCCTTGGCTAACGTAAGAGACCAGACCCTTGTTTCTGTTCGGGGAGCTCGACTTGCACAGCAGACTGCTGCATGAGTCCAGCTACAGTATGTGTACGATATGGCGTCAGGTGGCTGAGCGGTTAGGGAATCAGGCTATTAATCAGAAGGCTCCAGGTTCGATTCCTGGCCGTGCAAATGACGTTGTGTCCTTGGGCAAGGCACTTCACTTGCCTCGGGGGGGAATGTCCCTGTACTTACTGTAAGTCGCTCTGGATAAGAGCGTCTGCTAAATGACTAAATGTAAATGTGGCCCTTTGACCTTTAGCCCAATCAGCTGGCTGCCATGGGCCGAGCACAGGCCTGCACGTCCAGACATTGACACACACACAGTCCAAAGGGTCCATCCAGAGAGTGTATTTGCAGTCTACAACGTGCCAAGTCAGAAGTGTGAATAACGATTGCACAACACCCGTCCGTTCCCTTTTTCTGACTGCTCCCAGCAGAATGCCGTGAGCCCTCCAGCCTCCAGCCTCCACAAGGGGCTGTGAACATTACAGCACCCTTCATGACCTACATTTAGAGGACACTGACATGTTTGTCATAATGGAACTACATAAATCATGCTCTTGTACGGGAATAACTTTATTTAAAAATGATCAAATACGAATGTTTTATTCTGATTGGAAAACAAGTGACAAAGTAAGGGAATTTGACTATGACAGGCCTGGGGAATGGTGTTGCCTGTTGGCTTGATGTGTTTTCTTTGTTTGCTGTGTGTGTGTGTGTGTGTGTGTGTGTGTGTGTGTGTGTGTGTGTGTGTGTGTGTGTGTGTGTGTGTGTGTGTGTGTGTGTGTGTGTGTGTGTGTGTGTGTGCGTGTGCGTGTGTGTGAGAGAGAGGTGTGTGTTTGTGTGTGTGCATGTCTTCTTATGTGTGTGTGTGTGTTTGAGAGCCCTGCAGACCGGCGTGTCAGCAGTGGCCACGCTGCAGCAAGGTGAGATTTACGAGGTGTTAAGAATGCTAGCCTGTAACCCAGCCATGGGAGTCCAATCCTCTGGGCTGCCTGCGCACAGACCCAACACCCCCCTCCCCCCACCCCCGCTGCCTCACACCCCCACCCCCTTACCCCCTCAACCCCAAAGCGTGAGTACCGCATGTCTCAGACACCCTCACCCCCAGGCAACACACCTTCTAAAATATCTACCCCCCCCCCCCTCCCTCCCCACCAGTCTCTCATTCTCCTCCTTGTCCTGCTACAGCATGGAAAATACATCTCACCATCCTGGAGCCTTCAGGTCAAGTCAAGAAGCAGGATATCTGAGGGATCTCAGACAAATAGGGGTTGGATATGGGTAAGTGTCCACTGCGCTTTCACAACATGGCTTTGACCAAGAAACACAGCAGCCTTGGCTGTCTCCATCGATCACACAGGCATTTGGCCTCATAGCAAAACCAATGTTGTCCCAACTTTTTGCCATGGCAACAGCAGCTGGACAGAACAGCAGGATGGAAGAGCATGCTTAATCATGCTCTTCATGGCGCACACACACATGTGCACCGCCTCACACACAAACGCTGACACACACAAGTGCACACTCCTGCATCGATAATGACAGTTCAAGGCTTTGTTTACATCTTCTAAATCCCTCCACCCCCGCACCCATGTGCTGCTGACTCGAAACGATTTGGGCTGAAGTTCACAGTATAAAAGTCATTCCAAGGTATTTCCCCTCAAACATCTGTCGGGACAAACTCGCTGTTCCGCTAGGAAGACATTATCTGTCTCTGCAGTCTACTAATGCTCCAGGACTTAGGCCAGGATTACACTGTAATTATGCCTGTCTCACTCTCACAGCAAGTCTGAGGAAGGCAGAGGAGAAGGAGCGTAAAGCGAGAGAGAGGAGCATCATCAGATAGAACACAGTTCGAGACTTCATATATTTCTCTATTCCCAACTTCACTACCATCGAACTTGACAGTACAATATTCTCTCAGACTGAATCTAAATGAAATAATGAGTGAGAATAGAAGTAGGTGAGAAACTGAGCCATAGGTTCACGCTCTCACAGCATGGAATGCTGGGAATGCGACTCTTAGACTTCCTGAAGTGGACTGGCGAGGGAGTCGGCGTTGCTGCCGCTCCCGTCCCGGCCCTGCTGCGTCTGTGTGTACAGTCTGCACATGTCTGCAAACGCACGGCTCAGGAAAAGAAAGATGGAGGGACGGGGACGGGGGGGGGGGACGGGGGGGGGCAGAGAGTGGGACGGGAGGAGGAGCTGACAGAGAGAGAGAGCATGTTTCCACAGCCAGTCGAGTGGAGTGTAGGACCCTATTTGGAAACACTTGGCAACCGATCAGTGGGAGTCGATGGATGGCCTTAAGTTACTGTGCGTGTGTGTGTGTGTGTGTGTGTGTGTGTGTGTAAGGGCGAGCAAGGGAAAGGGAAAAAGAGAGAGACAAAATAAGATTGAGAGGACAGAGTGACAAAGTGACAGAGAGAAAGAGAGATATATGGAGGGAAATGGAAACGCAGAGGTGCAGCCTGTGTTGCGTCTCTTTAGTGTTGGTGTGCGCACATGCGCCTGTGTGTTCACTTGTTACTTTGACTTGTTTGCACATACAGAATACGGTACACATTGCAAATGGAGAGAGGGAAAGAATGGTAGAGAAACTCACCAGTGTCCTGTTGTGTGTGTCTGTGGTTAATGGTTTCCCCAGGCCTATGTTCTGTAGGACTGTTGGTCTCCTCCCTACGACAAATAAACAGAGGATTATTCAGAAGGGCAGGGGGGTGGGGGCAAGAGTGAGAAGGGGGGGGGGGTGCTGGGCGAGAACTGAGCATATGGAAAACAAACAAGCAGTACAAAGACTCCCCTCCTTCGCAAAGACACTACAAATACACACACACACATTTTTTGGGGGTTCTCTTGCCAACTTCCACTTCCTGTCTATCCGGTGTTTCCAAGATAGATTTAGCAACTTTTCACCTTCCCTACCTATAAAAATCTAATCTAGCGACAAATCTAGTGATTTACTGCTACTTTGGGAATCTCCATTTGCGTTGTTGAGCAAAAAAAGTCCTTAAATAGCTAGCTACTGAGAGCTAGCTACTTTTTTGAGTTTGATAAATCTTACCTTCGTAATTGTCAATTTAGCTCGAAACATACAATTTGAACACCTTTTCCCTCTTGCTTAAAAGGCAGCAACATAGAATCCTATGTACATCGTTAATTGTCCTTTTGGAAAGATCACCCAAACCCCTCGTAAAAACGGCATTTGTGTGAGAGAACTAACGTAACTAACTGCTAGCACCAGAGATTTTATTATTAGAAATGTCAACAATGTCAATGCTAACACCGGAGGTTGTTGACCTGGCTTTATGGAATACGCGTAAATAATGTGTTGTAAGACATCACATCCGCCCCTGCATCTTGAACATCCTCCTAATCTCGACGTCCTCCTAATCTCGATTTTACAAGTGGGGAAACAGGATCTTCCGACTAGCAAATGAAGGCAGCATAATAGCAACTTCTGGTGAGTTATTTTTTTGTCAATACAGTGTCTATTTAGTCCTCTTACTCCACCTTTCTGTTTCCCCAAAGCCTCCTCTCACCATATCCACCCCCATGGGGTTCGTGAGGAAAAATAATCTGTTGTCCTGGAGAAAACCATCATGTTTACAACAGAGAATACATTAAACATGTCTATCTATAGGTCTTTGTCACACTGACTCGCCATATAGAGTCCTCTTGAAAAGAACACAGTGCTGTGCATCGCCTCGCTGCTCTTGCATCTTCGTGTTTCGTGCTTTTCTAATGTCAGTGTGGCACTAGAGGCTGGTTATAATCTTGGGAGACATGTTAACCACCTGTGTGGCTCCTCTGTTGTATTTCTCTCTGTTGTTTACTCAAAGATAGGGAGCCTGTTAGCTGTTTTTCTATGCTAACATGCTCACATAGCTAGTACTGGAGCTGGCTCAATAACAATGGGTTCAGTATTAGACAGTCCTGCACGTTCAGAGGTGGGAAAGCATTAGCGAATAGCTAACTAATTGAAACTGTAGCTAGTTCTAGGCTCTGAATGCTTCTCTTTAATGTTTAATCTCATTATATAAACAGCTCTTGGGGAAAATAAAAGGCCTCCAGCTGTTCTAGACCCCAACTTTAACCGTCTTATTTGCTTTAACTCTTAATTAGGCTGTAACATTTAAGACAGGATTTTCTCTGGAGAAAACTGTAAAAATGAATAGAGCCATCTGAACTGGAAATTGTTCTGTGGCTCAAAGGGAGGAGGAAGCTGTTAATGTTGTTATAGTCCCCTCGGAAGGGAAGTGCCAGGAGGAGTGTGTGTGTGTGTGTGTGTGAGAGAGTGTATTTTTGAGTGAGTGTGAATGAGAGACAGAGAAAGAGAGATAGAAACACAGAGAGGGGGTTCCCCCTTCTACATTGAAAATGCTTGCGTTTGTGCTTGGTTATTTGTGTGGTTTGTGCGAGCACACTAGTCCAAAACGCATGTACCGTAAAAGCAAGAATGGGGAAAGCCTCCTCTAGTGTCGAGTAAGCACCGCTGTGACCGTCGCTTCTGCGGAGAAGAGGATGTGTGTGTGCGTTTCCTCATGGGTCTCTGTGTGTCGGCCTCTTGACATGCCTAATTTGTGTCTGATTTAAGACTGGGTCAGAGGTTGACTCAGTTTGCTCTAGTTTGCTCAGTAGACGTCTAGGCTTGCAGGCACAGTCAGAGAAAGGGGATGAGTGGATGAGAAAGAGAGAGAGAGAGAGAGAGAGAGAGAGAGAGAGAGAGAGAGAGAGAGAGAGAGAGAGAGAGAGAGAGAGAGAGAGAGAGAGAGAGAGAGAGAGAGAGAGAGAGAGAGGCGAGGGGGGTTTGTCGGACATGTGCTACCAAGACACTGCACTACTCTGGCTCACTGAAAATAGCTGTCCATGTGTCGGCGTGGTGCCTGCAGCTCTACAGCGAACATGAGGCTGAACAGACAGGCCTGGGTCAAATGCTCCAAAGCCTCTCGGCCCTGGGAGGCTGGCTGTGACTAGACCACAGCAAGGCACATGGCAGCCACATGGGTGCACATTGAGGGCGGGGAGGAAAGGAAGGGAGTCAGGTGGCTGAGCGGTGAGGGAGTCGGGCTAGTAATCTGAAGGTTGCCAGTTCGATTCCCGGTCATGCCAACTGACGTTGTGTCCTTGGGCAAGGCTTCACCCTACTTGCCTCGGGGGAATGTCCCTGTACTTACTGTAAGTCGCTCTGGATAAGAGCGTCTGCTAAATGACTAAATGTAAATGTAAATGTAAGGGAAGACAAACAAAAAAAAGAGTAAAACTGGCATATTGAGTCAAGGTGACGAGAGTTGCAGTGCCGGACACTTTCGTACGAAGCGACAGCCTACAGTCACTCCTCCAAAACATGGCTGGTGCCTACTGGTCTATTCTTGCCCCCGGTTATGTAAATGGCTGCCTTTGTCAGGGTGGAATTCCACTGGCACATGGATAATTAGCAGAAAGAGGCTGTACCGCCCTCCGCAGTGTGCTATGAGGAGAGAAGGTGGGGTCCCTGGGTGCAGGACTGGAGGAAGAACTGAGGAAGATACCAAGTCATGTGTTCCCATTTGGACATTCAGAGACAAAGAGAGAGCGAGAGAAAGAGAGATGTTTGCATAAGAAAACATTAATCAGCCAGACAATCTCATTGAACTTCAATGGAATTGTCTGGGTCATAAGAATTGATCAGGATTTGAACCTATCACAGCCTGCAAATGGCAGTGTAGTCTGTGTATTCACTTCTGTTTCTAAGAAGCAATTAGCCATGGAGCTGCAGCCTGGCTGTACTCAGATAGGAATCCTCTGGCTGTGGTTCTAATGGATTAGCGGAACAGTTACCTGGCTCTCCGTATTTCCCGGCAAATGGAACGAGACCTAATGCATCCTGTGCTCATTACTGTTGCTTTGTCCTGCAGAACCTTGTCAGGACGATGCAGAATTCCTGACGCCTGCCAAATAGGCAAACACACAGGCACACTGCACTTCTGAACTCTAGGAACACTGTGTGCCGCAAGCTTATGATTTGATGAATGTTTGGACAATGCCGTGGTTGTGCGCTGCATGTGAGAACATAATACATCTGTGGTGGTTATGGAATGTTTACACGTGTATCGTTTGTATGAGTGTGGGTGCCGGCTTTTCTTTGTTTCCATGTGTACGGGTGTGCACTGCGTTTGTGTGATTGTGACAGCGTCAGGCTGAGTGTGCGCTGACACCCGCGGGTTCCCGGGTCAAGTTGAACTTCTCAGAGAGACTAGGGTGAGCAATCACGTGCACTGCACTATTTTTGTTCCCGAAGACATATCATATACAATCCTGGTGCACTGATACATGTAGCTGTTGGGAGACTCTCAGCTAGGGTCACACACACAGTTAGGGCACAAGCGCCCACAACAAACCCTTGCAGAAGTCACATGTCCTGCCCACACCTCTGATCATGGAGGACGTCATCTTGTCTCAATCGCCTTTTAAATGGACGGGCGCTCCCCTGATGACCTCTAAAGATATAAACATCCACTTATTCAATTCCAAGAACCCCAACAATCACATCTAAGTTTACGCTACCTTATAAAACTTTCTTTTGGCAAGTATAATGAATTACCTTCAACAACATTTGTCATGGTACCATCAAGGCTAACACTAGCAGAGGCCAGCTATGGTGAATGTAAAGTACACGCAACGAGAGCCAATGAGCTGAGAACCAATGAGAACTCCGGTAGCATGACATAAGGTCACAGGTCACAGGAACAACATGTACTGTACAGCGTAAGGAGGGCAAGTTTGTATAAACAACATACTTGAAAAGAACATTGCTTTGTTCTATAGTGAGAAATCCTACTTTGGAAAAGCTTGTGTCCCAGAGGAGGTAATAAGCCAGTGGGTGCACAGTGAACAGCAACTGGCTGTTTAATGCTTGGTTAATGCTGTCTTTTATTTTGCTTATCAAACAGTTCTTACAGAAAATTAAGCAGGGTCATTGTTAATTTTCGAAAGAAGGATTCAATTTTTCCCCGTCCATTTAAAAATGACATAGCCCTACAGAAAGTATATAATCTATTGTGTGAAAAGTACTGACACTGAAGTCACCTGACAGAGGGTCAAGAAGAAGAAAGATTCTTTGTAGCTTGAATCTGGGAACTAAAAATATCACTGGAAATGTTTTCATCTGACTCGGCAATAATTTGCCTGCAAATTCCTTACTTGAAAAAGTGAAATCAAGCCATAAAAATTAGCCATAAAAAAAAAATTGCAGGCGTGTGTGTGTGTGTGTGTGTGCATGTTATGTAAGAATGTGAACTCCAAGGTCTTAAGATACAAACACAGCTGTTCACAGAGTGCCACCATGGAGCACAACATCACTGTCCTCTCTCCCGGCTCATGACTGGGGGGGGGGGGAGGGTGTAAGATACCACCATGCAGCCCAGGATCCCCCTGATTGGTCTAGTTTCTGGTGTCAGTCCAGAGACAGCCAATCGGGAGCAGCGTGAGAGGCCGTCAGCCGTCATGGCGCCTCCACCTCCAGTTCCAGAGGGAAGATACAGAACGCTCCATTTAACACACAGTCCACTCCATTCAAACTGATCTGGCCCCTAGCTGGTGGAGATGTTTAAAGAGACACCAAACACAAGCCAAGCTCCTTGATAGAAAAAATAAATAAATACCAGGGCAAAACGCATACGTCTTAATTTTTGGTCACGCTCCTTGATATTACACAAGCTGAGAATTCGGGAATCGAATCCAGAGAACGAGTAAAGACAGCCGCGCCCTTTCAGTGCCGCCTTGCTTCCCAGCAACACTAGCACCGCGCTCATAACAATCAATCACGAGTTTAACCGGAGACTCAGCCAAACAGGGCCCTTTCATCGTCTCCGAAAGTGCTTCGCTCGGCCAGGCTGCCTCGGAAGGGACTCCGTGATTACGATACGGAGACAGCTCGTGGTAAGGCTGTGTTTCCTCTCCTCACACCGCTACTGAAGGAGGATGGGAAGGAGTTGTGTCAAAAAGCACACCCCTGCCAAGATGATCTCACCCCAGCAACACCCTGATGGCGCGGCCCGGGCTGACTGAACACTGAGGGGAGATGAGAGAGACCTGCAGGTTTATATCAGGAGCTACACGTGAAAACACCCCAGGTTCGTGTCAGACAGCATGGTGCCTCCGCCCCCGCAACACACACACACACACACCTCCCGGTAAAGCAGGCCCTGCAGTACAGTGTCAAGGCCAAGGCTTTGATGTCATAGAGACGGGGCTGGAAGAGATTTCCCTGGCCTGTCACGGGGCAGTGACGGATGGTGGGTGGTGGAAGGGTCAGGTGCCGCTTCTCTGTGTTGCCTCCAGACAGATGCCCGTCCAGAGGGCCCTGGGGCTGGCAGCGATGCGAGGCTACACGTGGCCAAGCATGAAGACGTACTCAAGGGGAGGAGGGAGGGTGGAGCACATCTACTGTACGGCATCGCTCAGGTAGAGTCCTTGCATCAGCATCGCGAAGGTAGAGTCGGTAGTGAGCAGTAACCATTAATCATAGGCCCGATGCATGTGTTATTGTGGGTCCCTGGGCTAGGAAGAAAAGGTACAGAGATCTCATACAGTTTTATCACGTATTCACTTTGAAGCGCTGCAAACTCTTTATGTCACAGCATCCTGACATAAAACCAGCAGGGGTTGCAGGAGAGGGTGTTGCATCATGGGAGCTCAACAGATCTGCTCGCCTGTCGAGAGCATCGCCGTCATATCCTCCGACATTTGCTTTGGGGAGTTACCAACCGGGCTGTCCAGGTGTGATACCCGCTGTTTTCATGATGCTAAAACCTGGCGTCGCTAACTTACAAAAACAAACAAAAAAAACACGACATTCCACCTCTGGGAGAAAGGAAAGGGGGGGGGAGGAAATGAAAAACACCACAGCAAATATATTCAGCTGGAGGCTGACGGAGAGATGGGTTTGAATGAGAAACATTTTCATTCCTCCATCCCATAAACCCATAAACCATTATCATAAACAGAAGCCCGAGGCTGGAGGCTCGGCCAGTGTGGGCTGTAGTGGGATGGAGGGGAGAACAGCACTGTTTGGAGCATTGTTCATAGACACTGGCAGCTTCTGTACATTGATGCCACAGTGCTCCACCCACAGGGGGGGTATCTGTTGTGAGCGCTGGACCGAGCGAGTCAGAGACCAGCCTTGCCGGGGCATGAAGAGGGCAGGCAAGGTGAGTCTGCAGGGCAGTGCCCTCTGCCCCCATCCGCTAGGCCTGGGATCCAGCACACACACACACACACACAAAAGCACAAACACTCAGAAATCAAAGCTGTTCCATTATTCCATCTGTTACTAAAGGCACATGGATGTGATTCTGAATTGTTTGGGTTTATGCAAATCTATCCATTGCCGTATTTGAATGGCATCATTTTAACAAGCGTACTCGTACTGTAGATGGTTCAATTCACGGAATGTCTTTTGTGTGGAGAACCTCGCTCGCATTTTTTCCGCGGCTCAACATCACGTAACGACTTTCACTAATACCTGCAAACACATACGCATAACCTATTACGCTGAATAGACTGCATCCCATCTGTGGTCTGGAGTAACAAAACGAACATGTTCATGGTGTCATCCCAAGGGCAGCAGTTCCCTGCCAATGAAGCACTTGATTCATTTCAGCCTGAGGAACGCTGTGCATCACTCTGAGGAGAGAAGAGAGACAGCATAGAGGGAGAGAGAGAGATACAGAGATACAGAGAGAGAGAGAGAGAGAGAGAGAGAGAGAGAGAGAGGGAGAGAGGGAGGGAGAGAGAGAGAGAGAGAGAGAGAGAGAGAGAGAGAGAGAGAGAGAGAGAGAGAGAGAGAGAGAGAGAGAGAGAGAGAGAGAGAGAGAGAGAGAGAGAGAGAGAGAGAGAGAGAGAGAGAGAGAGAGAGAGAGAGAGAGGGAGAGAGAGAGAGAGACAAGGCCATGTTGATGAGAGGCGCCCAGCTGGATAGTTGGCAGAGAAAGGGGGGTGGGGATCTGTGGAGAGGACAAAGCAGTGAAGCTTGTCAAAGATTAAATGTATTGCCGGTCGAGCAGCGAACAGCACTTTGCCCTACTGGCCTCAGTTCATTTGCATGGAGGGTCTTGTGGAAAAGAAAGAGAGGGAGGGAAAGAGGGATGAAGGAGGGGAGAGAAGGAGCCAGGGAGTGGCAACAGGGCTGTTGTGGGTCAATGCAGAAACTGTGAGCTGGACAGAGAGAGAGGAAATAGAATATGTATTCTAAGTTCTAAGTTATACACCACAGGTTTTAGACGCAGTGTGCCTCCAAAGATAAGATAAGATCAAATGTTGTTGTCTTCAAAGGAAAATTTGTCTTGGATGCTGCAGTTTATCCCAGTAAAAAAACATCAACACCAATCAATATACAATGCAGTTATATCCAGCAATAACATGGGTGGAGAGCCCAAAGACATATCTATCGGATGTAAACTTAAATGAACGGAATGCGTGGATGAGATGAGCTAGCCGGCTGCTGTGGGCCGGACACGGACGTCTGGACGCATGCGCCGCCTGGCGTGGCACACTGACGCGTCTATCTAGCAGGGAGAAGCCCAACAGGTGCCGTGCAACAGCCGGTCCGCTGACTCACCACAGAGCAGTGGCTTCAGAGGGAGCTGGCTTCAGGGCCAGAACACGATCATCGCCTAGGGCCTTCCCCCAGGGCCTTCCCCCAGTCATTCATCTGCGCTTAGCGGAGGTGACACGCGTTATTCAGGGATTACTTCTGGCAGGACAGGGAGGGTATCGAAGGGGCCCGTATGAAACGGGGGGTTGAAAGTCGAGGTGAAGAAAAGCAGGAGAATCAAAGCAGGGAGGACTAAGGGACCGGAGCCCCAAGCCAACACTGTTCCATAATGAAAGCAGACAGCTGCATTGTGGGGCCTTGTACTTTAGAACAAGCTAGTGCTTCATGGGAGCTGGGGGTCCCCTGAGTTCAGTCAGTCCTGCAGCCCCAAAAAGCTGAAGGGAACTCACAGTCAAACCTCAGAGCTTTGATTCCATTACATGCTGTGGAGAAAAGAAAAGTTAGACAGTCAAAGCTGCATCAGATGAAAGAAGCTAATTTCAGAGAAAGCATAAAATCAACAAAAAAAAATGAAACAAACTGTGTGAAAGTGTGTGCATCCGGACTTATGTGTCGGCTTTGGGAAGCGAGTCGTTGATATGACAAATGTCTGACTAACTCAATGAGAGTCAACAGATTCATCAGATTTGAATGGGTTTGAAGATGATGAATAACAGTAAACACAAACAACTACTGTATACACACCTGCACGCACTAGCCACCAAACAATGTCTTCTCAAAGTGATTTGGATATCCTCACTATTTATTATATGCAGTATTGATTGTCCTCATTAAAGTTACAATGACTCAATAATCACACCAGTCCTGGCACTGGGAACACGGCATGGTCCTGATGGACCAGTCAATGCTACACACTCACAGTGTTATCCCTGCATAGTTATGCATGGATGGTGGTAAAATATAAAAAATACATCTCTGTCTCTATTCCCCTCTCCCTGCTCAGGTCTGCTTGTGTCCCTATCTGGGTGACAACAGCGAGGGCACCTCACAAAGTGGACACACAAGCTCTTTCACACAAACACAAAATCTTTTCAAATATTGTTTTTCTTCAGTTTGGCATTTGGAGGCTTATCTGAGTGGAGCTTCTAGGGTGAGTGTGCCAGGAATGTGGCCTGTAGGGTGAGGTGTGACTCACCCCAGAGTAGTGGAGCTGGACCTGACTCTCACAGACAGGCTGCAGCGGACAGGCACACACACTCACTCACACAGTCTCTTTCTCGCTCATCACAGCTCCCATCAACACTCTGGAGTTAATTTGATTGTGTACGTGTGGATTTGTGTCTGTATATGTGTGTTTTTATAGCCTCCTGTGCTTGTCCACGAGATTGTCAGTCTGTATGTGTGTGTGTGTGTGTGCGCATGCGTGCGTGCGCACTCTCTAACCCTCCATGTGAAGGCTCCGTCGCATGCTCTCTACGCACACAGTGAACCTGAGAGTGAGATGAAGAGAGATGGGGCGAGCGAGTGTGAAAACAGGGAGAGGAGAGAGATAACGCCACCAGCTCTGGGCTAATCTTCCCGACCCCACCCCGAGAAATAAAACAGCTCAATGACGGATAAATGAGATTAATGACAAACAAAATGAGAGGGTAGAGAAGAAAAAGAATAGAGAAAAAGAAAAGGAGAGAGAAGGAGGACGAGGCGGCGGGGGGGGGGTGGTTGCTGATGTGGGTGTGGAGTCTGTTATCCTACAGACGCAGACCTCGTACCCTGCTCACTTCTGGCTAAATTCTGCAACCGTTGCCAAGATATATTTCCTGGCTGTGTTATATTAAGGCTGAATTCCCCAAAAATAGCAGATTTGCTTGATGATTAATGCTCCCATTAAACTGACAATAGTGACTAATAGTGTACTTTCCTGTCAGAACCATAAGGATATTGGACATAGACACACCCTTGTTTGCGCTAGCTCAACTCCAATTCTGCTGCTAACCAACTGTGTGTGGGAGTGTATGTGTGTGCCTGCATCAGCAAACACGCTTGCCAACCCATCCACGCACTCATCCATAGGCGCGTGAGCGTGAGGTACAAGCAGCACTTGTACGTCTGTGTGTAACGTACACTATGTACTGTACTTTCCATGACATGGTACAATGCCAGACCCTACGGTATAGTGATGGTCTCTCTCTCCAGCCAGTTAGCTCCCTGACTCAGACCCTGGACCCACACCAGTGGACGCTGCCTGTTTGTCTATGTGCTCCGATGTTTAAACACATTGTCCTTGTGGAGAAGCGACACCAGTGGATCTATACCATGAACAGAGAGGGCTTTATCGAGTGAAGTCACAAGCCGGTCTTTGTCCTTCAAGTCCCTAGCTGGGGTTAAGGCCCTCTGTTAGCCCCTTTAGCATGTGTGAAGAGGGGAGGGCATGGGACAGAGGGGTGGAGGGGTGGAAAAGGAGGAGGAGTGGTGCCAGAGTCTGAGTGTGGGTGCTGTAGCAAGCCGGGCCGTGACACAGGAACGTCACTGCCCCCTCAGCAACCAACATTGAGTACCGAGCCAGCTGCCTCACATCTCAAGGATGGGTGAGGTCATGGCTAATGTTCCCTCGACGGCTAGAAACATGCTAGCTTAACAGCGACACCTTTCGACAAAGGTTCAACTAAAAGTTAGGGCCTCAAAAATCAACACTCCAGTAGGACAGAGGTCACCAATGATTCCATTCACCCTCCGTTCCCAAGGCAACAAAGATGGAAAGAGCACAGACAAGGATTTAGTCTCTGCTGACTTAGCTAATCCAACTTTTTGGCCTCCATGTTTTAAGAATATCTCTGCCTTCAGGCCTTGTACTTACATTTACATTTAGTCATTTAGCAGACGCTCTTATCCAGAGCGACTTACAGTAAGTACAGGGACATTCCCCCCGAGGCAAGTAGGGTGAAGTGCCTTGCCCAAGGACACAACTTCATTTGGCACAGCCGGGAATCGAACTGGCAACCTTACAATTACTGGCCCGATTCCCTCACCGCTCAGCCACCTGACTCCCTACTTAAGACTTGTACCTATAAAACCTGGAATCCTACCTGGAGGCTGAACATAGCGGAACTTCCCCTGTTCCACAACTAATTACTTGCACCCTACTTCTCAGCAAATGGTTCAGTTATGAGCAGGAGAAAGGGCTGTAGAAGCCAAACCGACCTGTCCTCGTGTGAACCTGCCCTTCAGCCATTTTGGGGCTAAAAATAGACTGTGCTCCACTGGCAAACAAGGGGTCGATGCTGTTCCATAGTAAACGTCTGGCGATGAATTACTGAGCCCTCACACTGAACGGGGTGCTTAATCAACTTAAAGGGGTGTTATCAAATTCACAGGGTTGTGTTTTGACAGCCTTTGTCAGCCTTTGTTTGGGGAACGGGTGCATTTACAGTCATTTCTTTGCCCGGTGCCTCTCTCCTTATTCCCTGTTTTCTTTGCCAAGTTGACGTGGGATTTATATACATTTGACCAAATATAGAAGTGAATGTACTTCACACTACACACATTTCACACACTCACACTGCATGAGCTTCATATTCCTAACAGAAGAGAGGAAGGTTGTGTGAAAAATCAGCTGAACAATGATTTAGTAGCCAAATTCCTCAGATGATCTGGGCTAAACTCATCACAGAGTCAAGCCAACTTCTCTTCCCTCCCGCCCCATCTACCTCCTCCCATCTCTTCTCTTCCTCCCAGGATAACCACAACAGCAGTCAAGTAGGGCTGGCAGAGGAACAGACACGCGACCGACAGGCAGCGTAATGTCAACATTGGCATGCTGCTCTGCCAAACCCCGCTGCCAGAATCGCGTTCTGATTGCGCACACGTGCTGCCACGGCTTCCTGCCGTCTGCAGCCGGGTCTAGAGAGGAGGGACGCAACGAAGAAGAAGGGATCCCCAGGAACCAGAATAGTAAACAAGTGACGTTGGGGGATAAGTGAGTGAGGCGCACCATGTGGTGGTAATGGCCCCCATGTTGGAGTCAGAGTCTGGGCTTCCAGTGGTGACCACAGCCCGACATCCTGGTGATGGAGAGGAGGCGTACCACGACTAACTAGGTATGTGGATGGAGGGGGTGGGTGGGGGGGGGCCGCGGAGAGAGGGGGAGGGAATATTAGGAAGGGAAGAGGGGTGGGGGTGTAGGAGATGAAAATTGACATTTGAAAGGAGTGGAGACATTGGAGAGTGGAAGGAGGGTAGGAGAGGGGAGGGGGGTAGGAGAGGGGAGGGGGGTAGGAGAGGGGAGGGGGAGGGGGGTAGGAGGGGGGAGGGGGAGGGGGGTAGGAGAGGGGAGGGGGGAGGGGGGTAGGAGAGGGGAGGGGGGGAGTGGGGTAGGGGAGAGAAGAGAGGGGGGATGAGGGCACAGGGAGAGTGCCTGACAGCCTTTTACAGCTTGAATATGTGGAGCTAATGCATCCTGGGACA